>NW_022680676.1:0-68604 GCF_009764315.1 Trachypithecus francoisi | reverse complement strand
GCCACCACACTGGCCTCATAACACCTTTAACAGAATGCTTTGTCAATCTGAACGATCTAAAACAAGATTTAATTATGATTTTAACTTGTACTATTTAATAATGGGTCCCTGTATCTTTGTGTATGTTTATTAGCCATACATGTATGTCTTCATTGCAATTGTCTATTCATTTTTTTGATCTTTTATATAGACACTTAAAACAATATTGTAGAAATAGTTTACAAATATATTACTAATTTTAATCATTTATTATATAAACAGATTTTTCATTCAGACTATAAATTTTCTTCATTTTCTTCAAGGTGGTTTCAGTTTAACCGTTTTTTGTTATGTGCTTATGCATATTTTTGGTTTCAATTGTAATGAAATTAAATTTGTCAGTCAGTTATTTTATGGTTTGTGGATTTTGCATCTTCTTTGAAAAAATTTTTAGACGAAATTGGCTTATATGATCGTGTAAGGGAAAGACTAAGTGTAACTTTGTTCTAAGTGAATATCCAATTATTCCAACATCATTTGTTGAGGAGATCCTCATTCTTTTCCATTGGTTGGATTCTTTTCACATATTTAATTTTCCTGTCACTGATTACTCTTCTGGTATTTATTGATTCTAATTTTATCCATATACACATTTATTCTCCTTTATAAATATTTCATATCATTTTTGAATAGTGGGTTTACTTAGTGATCTCAATTTTTACTTTATGATACTATTTTCTGACTATTAGATTTTGTATTATAATTTTAAATTTTACTGATACTTTATGAGATCATTGACTTTTTGATTGCTATTTTTATAATGACAAGTCTAGACTGTTCATGAAGATTTAGATCATAAATCTTCCCCCCATAGACTGGAATACAATATCAATTTCAATTATTAAGATTAATTTAAGTAAAAATAAAATTAAATTCATTTATATTGAAAGGAATTAGCATAGTTTAAAGACTATACTCTCAATTTTTGAAAATATTTTAGAACACTAGAAATTAATGGCAATAGGTTGTACTATAAGGGTTAAACATTTATGATATATTAGACAACTCACTGCAGCAAAAGACAATCTAACTGAGATAAAGTGTTAATTATCTTCAAAGAGATAAAACAGCATTTTCTTATAACCATTTGCATCTAAACAAAATAATTGAATTTTATATCTCAACCATCTTTTGAATTAAACAGAAACTACTATTTAAAAATTATCATGGCACTACTAACAATCCTGACAATCCTTCTGTCCCCTGAGATACTCTAAAACACTGAAAAATAAAATAATTTTTTTCAGGTATATTTTTCTGATGCCACTGAATCTGTTCATAAAAGAGTAGGTTTATAAACTTCCATTATTGTTGTTTCTCTATTACCAATAGAGTATTATTTATATATAAAGGGAAAATGAGAGATCACACAATTCTTTCTTTAATGTCTATGGCAATAATTAAGAGGATATATTTGTCGCTAGCAATAAGATGAATAGCATCATTTTCAACATTCTCCCGTCTTGCTCACCTGAACCTCTGCCTCTACTTAGGTAACTAAGTAGAGTACAGTATTAACTAGTGAAAACTGACTGCACTAAAAATCAGGAGAATCTAGTTCCCAGACCCTGTTTTTCCCAAATTTAGCAGGCAACCTTAGTTAATGGCTATAATTTTTTACCTTAGTATCATCTATGGTAACATGAAGACTTATAAATAAATGTTTATGAATGTGATATATATCTAATATTAACAGTGTCTCAAATATAAACAACATAGATGTAAAATTCAATAAACAAATATTTAAATAAGATGCAAATCGAAGATGGCCAAATAGGAACAGCTCCAGTCTCCAACTCCCAGCACGAGTGACACAGAAGATGGGTGATTCTGCATTTTCAACTGAGTACTGGGGTCATCTCTCTAGGGAGTGCCGGACAATCAGTGCTGGTCAGCTGCTGCAGCCTGACCAGCGTGAGCTGAAGCAGGGCGAGGCATTGCCTCACCTGGAAGCGCAAGGGGGAAGGAAATCCGTTTTCCTAGCCAGGGGAACTGAGACACACAACACCTGGAAAATCAGGTAACTCCCACCCCAATACTGCGCTTTAAGGAAACAGGCACACCAGGAGAATATATCCCACACCTGGCCGGAAGGGTCCCACGCCCACGGAGCCTCCCTCACTGCTAACACAGCAGTCTGTGGCGATCTATCCACAAGGCAGCAGCGAGGCTGGGGGAGGGGCGCCCGCCATTGCTGAGGCTTAAGTAGGTAAACAAAGCCGCTGGGAAGCTCGAACTGGGTGGAGCTCACAGCAGCTCAAGGAAGCCTGCCTGTCTCTGTAGACTCCAACTCTGGGGACAGCCCACAGCTGAGGTCCAATAGGGGAAGCAGCGGGGGCCGGTGCAGACGTGAACGACCCTGTCTGACAGCTTTGGGGAGAGCCGTGGATCTCCCAACACAGAGGTTGAGATCTGAGAACGGACAGACTGCCTGCTCAGGTGGGTCCCTGACTCCTGAGTAGCCTAGCTGGGAGACATCCCCCACTAGGGGCAGTCTGACACCCCACACCTCACAGGGTGGAGTCACCCCGAGAGGAAACTTCCAAAGGAAGAATCAGACAGGTACTCTCGCTGTTCAGCAATATTCTATCTTCGGCAACTTCTGCTGCTGATACCCAGGCAAACAGGGTCTGGAGGGGACCTCAAGCAATCTCCAACAGACCAACAGACAGTCCTTCTGACTGTCAGATGGAAAACTATCAAACAGGAAGGACACCTATACCAAAACCCCATCAGTACGTCACCATCATCAAAGACCAGAGACAGATAAAACCACAAAGATGGGGAAGAAGCAGGGCAGAAAAGCTGGAAATTCAAAAATTAAGAGCGCATCTCCCCCTGCAAAGGAGTGCAGCCCATCGCCAGCAACGGATCAAAGCTGGTCAGAGAATGACTTTGACGAGATGAGAGAAGAAGGCTTCAGTCCATCAAACTTCTCAGAGCTAAAGGAGGAATTACGTACCCAGCGCAAAGAAACTAAAAATCTTGAAAAAAGAGTGGAAGAATTGACAGCTAGACTAATTAATGCAGAGAAGATCATAAACGAAATGACAGAGATGAAAACCATGACACGAGAAATACGTGACAAATGCACAAGCTTCAGTAACCGACTCGATCAACTGGAAGAAAGAGTATCAGCGACTGAGGATCAAATGAATGAAATGAAGCGAGAAGAGAAACAAAAGAAAAAAGAAGAAAAAGAAATGAACAAAGCCTGCAAGAAGTATGGGATTATGTAAAAAGACCAAATCTACGTCTGATTGGGGTGCCTGAAAGTGAGGGGGAAAATGGAACCAAGTTGGAAAACACTCTTCAGGATATCATCCAGGAGAACTTCCCCAACCTAGTAGGGCAGGCCAACATTCAAATTCAGGAAATACAGAGAACGCCACAAAGATACTCCTCCAGAAGAGCAACTCCAAGACACATAATTGCCAGATTCACCAAAGTTGAAATGAAGGAAAAAATCTTAAGGGCAGCCAGAGAGAAAGGTCGGGTTACCCACAAAGGGAAGCCCATCAGACTAACAGCAGATCTCTCGGCAGAAACTCTACAAGCCAGAAGAGAGTGGGGGCCCATATTCAACGTTCTTAAAGAAAAGAATTTTCAACCCAGAATTTCATATCCAGCCAAACTAAGTTTCATCAGTGAAGGAGAAATAAAATCCTTTACAGATAAGCAAATGCTTAGAGATTTTGTCACCACCAGGCCTGCCTTACAAGAGACCCTGAAGGAAGCCCTAAACATGGAAAGGAACAACCGGTACCAGCCATTGCAAAAACATGCCAAAATGTAAAGACCATCGAGGCTAGGAAGAAACTGCATCAACTAACGAGCAAAATAATCAGTTAATATCATAATGACAGGATCAAGTTCACACATAACAATATTAACCTTAAATGTCAATGGACTAAATGCTCCAATTAAAAGACACAGACTGGCAAACTGGATAAAGAGTCAAGACCCATCAGTCTGCTGTATTCAGGAGACCCATCTCACATGCAGAGACATACAAAGGCTCAAAATAAAGGGATGGAGGAAGATCTACCAAGCAAATGGAGAACAAAAAAAGCAGGGGTTGCAATCCTAGTCTCTGATAAAACAGACTTTAAACCACCAAAGATCAAAAGAGACAAAGAAGGCCATTACATAATGGTAAAGGGATCAATTCAACAGGAAGAGCTAACTCTCCTAAATATATATTCACCCAATACAGGAGCACCCAGATTCATAAAGCAAGTCCTTAGAGACCTACAAACAGACTTAGACTCCCATACAATAATAATGGGAGACTTCAACACTCCACTGTCAACATTAGACAGATCAACGAGACAGAAAGTTAACAAGGATATCCAGGAATTGAACTCATCTCTGCACCAAGTGGACCTAATAGACATCTATAGAACTCTCCACCCCAAATCAACAGAATATACATTCTTCTCAGCACCACATCGCACCTATTCCAAAATTGACCACATAATTGGAAGTAAAGCACTCCTCAGCAAATGTCAAAGAACAGAAATTATTACAAACTGTCTCTTAGACCACAGTGCAATCAAACTAGAACTCAGGACTAAGAAACTCAATCCAAACCGCTCAACTACATGGAAACAGAACAACCTGCTCCTGAATGACTACTGGGTACATAACAAAATGAAAGCAGAAATAAAGATGTTCTTTGAAACCAATGAGAACAAAGATACAACATACCAGAATCTCTGGGACACATTTAAAGCAGTGTGTAGAGGGAAATTTATAGCACTAAATGCCCACAAGAGAAAGCAGGAAAGATCTAAAATGGACACTCTAACATCACAATTAAAAGAACTAGAGAGGCAAGAGCAAACACATTCAAAAGCTAGCAGAAGGCAAGAAATAACTAAGATGAGAGCAGAACTGAAGGAGATAGAGACACAAAAAACCCTCCAAAAAATCAATGAATCCAGGAGTTGGTTTTTTGAAAAGATCAACAAAATTGACAGACCGCTAGCAAGACTAATAAAGAAGAAAAGAGAGAGGAATCAAATAGACGCAATAAAAAATGATAAAGGGGATATCACCACTGACCCCACAGAAATACAAACAACCATCAGAGAATACTATAAGTGCATCTACGCAAATCAACTAGAAAATCTAGGGGGCGGAGCAAGATGGCCGAATAGGAACAGCTCCAGTCTCCAACTCCCAGCGCGAGTAACACAGAAGACCGGTGATTTCTGCATTTTCAACTGAGGTACTGGGGTCATCTCTCTAGGGAGTGCTGGACAATCGGTGCTGGTCAGCTGCTGCAGCCTGACCAGCGTGAGCTGAAGCAGGGCGAGGCATCGCCTCACCTGGAAGCGCAAGGGGGAAGGAAATCCGTTTTCCTAGCCAGGGGAACTGAGACACATAACACCTGGAAAATCGCGTAACTCCCACCCCAATACTGCGCTTTAAGGAAACAGGCACACCAGGAGAATATATCCCACACCTGGCCGGGAGGGTCCCACGCCCACGGAGCCTCCCTCACTGCTAACACAGCCGTCTGCGGCGATCTATCCGCAAGGCAGCAACGAGGCTGGGGGAGGGGCGCCCGCCATTGCTGAGGCTTAAGTAGGTAAACAAAGCCTCTGGGAAGCTCGAACTGGGTGGAGCTCACAGCAGCTCAAGGAAACCTGCCTGTCTCTGTAGACTCCACCTCTGGGGACAGCCCACAGCTGAGGTCCAATAGGGAAAGCAGCGGGGGCGGTGCAGAGGCGAACGACTCTGTCTGACAGCTTTGGAGAGAGCCGTGGATCTCCCAACGCGGAGGTTGAGATCCGAGAACGGACAGACTGCCTGCTCAGGTGGGTCCCTGACCCCTGAGTAGCCTAGCTGGGAGACATCCCCCACTAGGGGCAGTCTGACACCCCACACCTCACAGGGTGGAGTCATCCCTGAGAGGAAACTTCCAAAGGAAGAATCAGACAGGTACACTCGCTGCTCAGCAATATTCTATCTTTGGCAACCTCTGCTGCTGATACCCAGGCAAACAGGGTCTGGAGTGGATCTCAAGCAATCTCCAACAGACCAACAGACAGTCCTTCTGACTGTCAGACGGAAAACTATCAAACAGGAAGGACACCTATACCAAAACCCCATCAGTACGTCACCATCATCAAAGACCAGAGACAGATAAAACCACAAAGATGGGGAAAAAGCAGGGCAGAAAAGCTGGAAATTCAAAAAATAAGAGCGCATCTCCCCCTGCAAAGGAGTGCAGCCCATCGCCAGCAACGGATCAAAGCTGGTCAGAGAATGACTTTGACGAGATGAGAGAAGAAGGCTTCAGTCCATCAAACTTCTCAGAGCTAAAGGAGGAATTACGTACCCAGCGCAAAGAAACTAAAAATCTTGAAAAAAAAGTGGAAGAATTGACAGCTAGACTAATTAATGCAGAGAAGATCATAAACGAAATGACAGAGATGAAAACCATGACACGAGAAATACGTGACAAATGCACAAGCTTCAGTAACCGACTCGATCAACTGGAAGAAAGAGTATCAGCGATTGAGGATCAAATGAATGAAATGAAGCGAGAAGAGAAACCAAAAGAAAAAAGAAGAAAAAGAAATGAACAAAGCCTGCAAGAAGTATGGGATTATGTAAAAAGACCAAATCTACGTCTGATTGGGGTGCCTGAAAGTGAGGGGGAAAATGGAACCAAGTTGGAAAACACTCTTCAGGATATCATCCAGGAGAACTTCCCCAACCTAGTAGGGCAGGCCAACATTCAAATTCAGGAAATACAGAGAACGCCACAAAGATACTCCTCCAGAAGAGCAACTCCAAGACACATAATTGCCAGATTCACCAAAGTTGAAATGAAGGAAAAAATCTTAAGGGCAGCCAGAGAGAAAGGTCGGGTTACCCACAAAGGGAAGCCCATCAGACTAACAGCAGATCTCTCGGCAGAAACTCTACAAGCCAGAAGAGAGTGGGGGCCAATATTCAACGTTCTTAAAGAAAAGAATTTTCAACCCAGAATTTCATATCCAGCCAAACTAAGTTTCATCAGTGAAGGAGAAATAAAATCCTTTACAGATAAGCAAATGCTTAGAGATTTTGTCACCACCAGGCCTGCCTTACAAGAGACCCTGAAGGAAGCCCTAAACATGGAAAGGAACAACCGGTACCAGCCATTGCAAAAACATGCCAAAATGTAAAGACCATCGAGGCTAGGAAGAAACTGCATCAACTAATGAGCAAAATAACCAGTTAATATCATAATGACAGGATCAAGTTCACACATAACAATATTAACCTTAAATGTCAATGGACTAAATGCTCCAATTAAAAGACACAGACTGGCAAACTGGATAAAGAGTCAAGACCCATCAGTCTGCTGTATTCAGGAGACCCATCTCACATGCAGAGACATACATAGGCTCAAAATAAAGGGATGGAGAAAGATCTACCAAGCAAATGGAGAACAAAAAAAGCAGGGGTTGCAATCCTAGTCTCTGATAAAACAGACTTTAAACCATCAAAGATCAAAAGAGACAAAGAAGGCCATTACATAATGGTAAAGGGATCAATTCAACAGGAAGAGCTAACTCTCCTAAATATATATGCACCCAATACAGGAGCACCCAGATTCATAAAGCAAGTCCTTAGAGACCTACAAAGAGACTTAGACTCCCATACAATAATAATGGGAGATTTCAACACTCCACTGTCAACATTAGACAGATCAACGAGACAGAAAGTTAACAAGGATATCCAGGAATTGAACTCATATCTGCACCAAGCGGACCTAATAGACATCTATAGAACTCTCCACCCCAAATCAACAGAATATACATTCTTCTCAGCACCACATCGCACTTATTCCAAAATTGACCACATAATTGGAAGTAAAGCACTCCTCAGCAAATGTACAAGAACAGAAATTATAACAAACTGTCTCTCAGACCACAGTGCAATCAAACTAGAACTCAGGACTAAGAAACTCAATCAAAACCGCTCATCTACATGGAAACTGAATAACCTGCTCCTGAATGACTACTGGGTACATAACGAAATGAAAGCAGAAATAAAGATGTTCTTTGAAACCAATGAGAACAAAGATACAACATACCAGAATCTCTGGGACACATTTAAAGCAGTGTGTAGAGGGAAATTTATAGCACTAAATGCCCACAAGAGAAAGCAGGAAAGATCTAAAATTGACACTTTATCATCACAATTAAAAGAACTAGAGAGGCAAGAGCAAACACATTCAAAAGCTAGCAGAAGGCAAGAAATAACTAAGATCAGAGCAGAACTGAAGGAGATAGAGTCACAAAAAACCCTCCAAAAAATCAATGTATCCAGGAGTTGGTTTTTTGAAAAGATCAACAAAATTGACAGACCGCTAGCAAGACTAATAAAGAAGAAAAGAGAGAGGAATCAAATAGACGCAATAAAAAATGATAAAGGGGATATCACCACCGACCCCACAGAAATACAAACAACCATCAGAGAATACTATAAATGCCTCTACGCAAATCGACTAGAAAATCTAGAAGAAATGGATAATTTCCTGGACACTTACACTCCCAAGACTGAACCAGGAAGAAGTTGAATCCCTGAATAGACCAATAACAGGCTCTGAAATTGAGGCAACAATTAATAGCCTACCCACGAAAAAAAGTCCAGGACCAGATGGATTCACAGCTGAATTCTACCAGAGGTACAAGGAGGAGCTGGTACCATTCCTTCTGAAACTATTCCAATCAATAGAAAAAGAGGGAATCCTCCCTAACTCATTTTATGAGGCCAACATCATCCTGATACCAAAGCCTGGCAGAGACACAACAAAAAAAGAGAATTTTAGACCAATATCCCTGATGAACATCGATGCAAAAATTCTCAATAAAATACTGGCAAACCGGATTCAGCAGCACATCAAAAAGCTTATCCACCATGATCCAGTGGGCTTCATCCCTGGGATGCAAGGCTGGTTCAACATTCGCAAATCAATAAATGTAATCCAGCATATAAACAGAACCAAAGACAAGAACCACATGATTATCTCAATAGATGCAGAAAAGGCTTTTGACAAAATTCAACAGCCCTTTATGCTAAAAACGCTCAATAAATTCGGTATTGATGGAACGTACCTCAAAATAATAAGAGCTATTTACGACAAACCCACAGCTAATATCATACTGAATGGGCAAAAACTGGAAAAATTCCCTTTGAAAACTGGCACAAGACAGGGATGCCCTCTCTCACCACTCCTATTCAACATAGTGTTGGAAGTTCTGGCTAGGGCAATCAGGCAAGAGAAAGAAATCAAGGGTATCCAGTTAGGAAAAGAAGAAGTCAAATTGTCCCTGTTTGCAGATGACATGATTGTATATTTAGAAAAACCCATCGTCTCAGCCCAAAATCTCCTTAAGCTGATAAGCAACTTCAGCAAAGTCTCAGGATACAAAATTAATGTGCAAAAATCACAAGCATTCTTATACACCAGTAACAGACAAGCAGAGAGCCAAGTCAGGAATGAACTTCCATTCACAATTGCTTCAAAGAGAATAAAATACCTAGGAATCCAGCTTACAAGGGATGTAAAGGACCTCTTCAAGGAGAACTACAAACCACTGCTCAGTGAAATCAAAGAGGACACAAACAAATGGAAGAACATACCATGCTCATGGATAGGAAGAATCAATATCGTGAAAATGGCCATACTGCCCAAGGTTATTTATAGATTCAATGCCATCCCCATCAAGCTACCAATGACTTTCTTCACAGAATTGGAAAAAACTGCTTTAAAGTTCATATGGAACCAAAAAAGAGCCCGCATTGCCAAGACAATCCTAGGTCAAAAGGACAAAGCTGGAGGCGTCACGCTACCTGACTTCAAACTATACTACAAGGCTACAGTAACCAAAACAGCATGGTACTGGTACCACAACAGAGAAATAGACCAGTGGAACAGAACAGAGTCCTTAGAAATAATACCACACATCTACAGCCATCTGATCATTGACAAACCTGACAAAAACAAGAAATGGGGAAAGGATTCCCTATTTAATAAATGGTGCTGGGAAAATTGGCTAGCCACAAGTAGAAAGCTGAAACTGGATCCTTTCCTTACCCCTTATACGAAAATTAATTCAAGATGGATTAGAGACTTAAATGTTAGACCTAATACCATAAAAACCCTAGAAGAAAATCTAGGTAGTACCATTCAGGACATAGGCATGGGCAAGGACTTCATGTCTAAAACACCAAAAGCAACGGCAGCAAAAGCCAAAATTGACAAATGGGATCTCATTAAACTAAAGAGCTTTTGCACAGCAAAAGAAACTACCATCAGAGTGAACAGGCAACCTACAGAATGGGAGAAAATTTTTGCAACCTACTCATCTGACAAAGGGCTAATATTCAGAATCTACAAAGAACTCAAACAAATATACAAGAAAAAAACAAACAACCCCATCAAAAAGTGGGGAAAGGATATGAACAGACATTTCTCAAAAGAAGACATCCATACAGCCAACAGACACATGAAAAAATGCTCGTCATCACTCGCCATCAGAGAAATGCAAATCAAAACCACAATGAGATACCATCTCACACCAGTTAGAATGGCAATCATTAAGAAGTCAGGAAACAATAGATGTTGGAGAGGATGTGGAGAAATAGGAACACTTTTACACTGTTGGTGGGATTGTAAACTAGTTCAACCATTATGGAAAACAGTATGGCGATTCCTCAAGGATCTAGAACTAGATGTACCATATGACCCAGCCATCCCACTACTGGGTATATACCCAAAGGATTATAAATTACTCTACTACAAAGACACATGCACACGTATGTTTATTGCGGCACTATTCACAATAGCAAAGACTTGGAATCAACCCAAATGTCCATCTGTGACAGACTGGATTAAGAAAATATGGCACATATACACCATGGAATACTATGCAGCCATCAAAAAGGATGAGTTTGCGTCCTTTGTAGGGACATGGCTGCAGCTGGAAACCATCATTCTTAGCAAACTATCACAAGAAGAGAAAACCAAACACCGCATGTTCTCACTCATAGGTGGGAACTGAACAATGAGATCACTTGGACTGGGGAAGGGGAACATCACACACTGGGGCCTATCATGGGGAGGGGGGAGGAGGGAGGGATTGCATTGGGGAGTTATACATGATATAAACGTTATGCACATGTACCCTAGAACTTAAAGTATAATAAAAAATAAAAAAAAATAAAAAAAAATAAAAAAAGAGAAAATCTAGAAGAAATGGATAATTTCCTGGACACTTACACTCTCCCAAGACTGAACCAGGAAGAAGTTGAATCCCTGAATAGACCAATAACAGGCTCTGAAATTGAGGCAACAATTAATAGCCTACCCACCAAAAAAAGTCCAGGACCAGATGGATTCACAGCTGAATTCTACCAGAGGTACAAGGAGGAGCTGGTACCATTCCTTCTGAAACTATTCCAATCAATAGAAAAAGAGGGAATCCTCCCTAACTCATTCACACACTGGGGCCTATCATGGGGAGGGGGGAGGAGGGAGGGATTGCATTGGGGAGTTATACATGATATAAACGTTATGCACATGTACCCTAGAACTTAAAGTATAATAATAAAAAAAAAAAAAAAAAACTCATAAACTCAAATCAATCACTAAGAATCATAAGCTACTTGAAGAAAACAAGGAATATTAAAGAAAAAAATAAAGAAATCAGTCAAGGTGCCTGGAAAAGATGCTAAAAGGAAATCCAGGGAATAAAGGAGATTTTAATAAAATATATATGCTAGTTATGAGAAATTTGAGAGATGATTGAAACCAGAAAACAACTATAAGGATTAAGAAAATGAAGCAATCAGAAAGAATTATAGACAAATTGATAAACATTGCCTAAATTAAAAATAATCGACATAAGGCTGAAAATGAAATCAAATAAATAAAACTCAAACAGAAAATTAAAATACCAAGACAAGGGAATTACAGATAGCAATTTTTTAAAATGTGCTAAAAAGTTAGAAGATATCAAGGATTAATCTAAGAGGGCTAATATATTTTTAATAGAGGTACTGGTAAGTAGTAGGTAAGTAGTAGAGCAAGGATTTGAATCCAAAGCTTCATGCTTTGTAACAGGACATGAAAATACTAAAAACTTTCAGAGCAAGACCATATCTAGAAAACAAAAGAAGGAAAACTATGTTGACATTTCGTTAACAAAATTACATGTTGAAAGATGATGCTGCAATATTCACAGAGATTTAAGGAAAATTATTTTGAAACCAGTCAATCCATTATGTGAAATGTGAACAGAACATAGCAACAGTTAATTTTAAAGACATAATGAAAGTTCAGAACTTGTAAAGAGTAAGAAATTTAATATAAGAAATCTAAAACCCATCAGCTCTCTCTGAAAGAATGAGCACTGAAAGCATATACCACAGCCAAAGAAAATAATGTCATAAAATATAATATTTTAAACATAGTAAGATTATAGAAGCCAATAAAATGTATGTTTAATAATTTGGAAGTATAAATAATATATTCATAACATATATCATTTATATGTATGCAATATAATCATGTAATGATAAAATATAAATATTTATACATAAATTAAAAACAAATTATTATTAACTGCAATAAAACAACCCCAGATGAACTCAACATGGGAGATTGGGGGCCAGGAGGAAATGACAGCATGCTAGTTTATCTATTATTAGAAGGAAAATGGGGTGAAGAGTAAGAGGATGAAGGAATAACTGATTTATCTTGGTGATTCATAAAAAATATGTTATAAAAAGATATGTACTTGAGAAATTAACCATTACAAATCAGTTACATATTGAAAATGTAAATTTTCTTAATAAAATTCACTGATTATCACACTATTAAAGAAAAGATATAAAAGACAAAACAAAAACATACAGCCTTATTTTATTTTTAAGAGACTCACCTAAGATAAAATTTTAAAGATAAAAAAATAGGAGAAATGATATATATGCCAGCAAGTGCTGATGAAAGAAAGCTAATGTTAAAATGTTGATGAAACTCCAAACAGGCTTTAATTCCATCATAAATTCCGTATTAACAAAAGGTAATATAAGAAAATATAAATCATTAAACTTTAATCATGTAAGACAAAAGCTACCACATATATAAAGCAGAAGCAGAAAGTGAGGCATTGCCAATTCTAGAAACACAATGGTAGCATTTAACACAGAATTTTCAGAAATCAGCAAAAGAATAAAATAATAAATAAGGCAGAGGATTTGAATGACACAATAAAAGTAGTTTAGCCATTTATTCAACAAATGTTTTTGAGTACTCACTCTGCGCCAGTTACTCTTTTGAGTGTTCTAGATTGTGACAGTAAAAAAGAAAAGTCCAGATCTAAAGATTTTACCTTCTCATTTTTATAACGAAAGACAGACAATTGAAAAAGTAAATTAAATACACCACATACGACAAGGTAGTAAGTATTTGAAGAGAAAGAGGAAAGTCAGCCTGGGTGGGTGAGCAGATTGCAGTTTCACTTGGGTTTATTAGGGAAGGCTTCACTAAGAATAAGACATTGAGTAATGCTCAAAGGAGGAGTAAGAGTTAAAGCTAACAGGAGATTTTGAGTAGAACAATGACACGATCTGGTTTACATAAAATTGCAGGACTGGGTCATTTGGTGGGAAAAATAAAATTAACTGTAAGTAAGGGTGGAATGACAGGAACAGATTGGAAGCCTATAGCAATAATTCATGTAAAACATTATGATGGCTTGGACCAACTTGCATCAGTAGAAATAGCTAAAAATGGCCAAATAGTAAATCTACAATGAAAATAAAGCAAAATGGATATACTGATAGATAGGATGGGCAGCATGGTTTATTTTCTGTATTTATATCTTAGTCAATATTCTTAATTCCTGTGTCTGGCTATTATTCCACAATTTTGTGATTATTAAAAGGAATTCAAAATATCTTCTAATTATCATAAATGCATAATAAAGAGGACCGATGTATTATATCAAACCAAAAAGCTTAGTGTATTAGTCTGTTTTCATGCTGCTGTTAAAGACATACCTGAGACTGGTCAATTTACAAAAGAAAGTGATTTAATGGACTAACAGTCCCACAAAGCTGGGGAGGCCTCACAATCATGGCAGAAGGGAGGAGGAGCAAGTCACATCTTACATGGATGGCAGCAGGCAAAAAGAATGTGCAGGGGAACTCCCGTTTTTAAAACCATCAGAGCTCATGAGACTTATTAACTCTCACAAGAACGGCACAGGAAATATCTGCTCTCATATTTCAATAATCTCCCACCAGATTCCTCCCATGACATGTGGGAATTGTGGGAGTCACAATCCAAAATGAGATTTGGGTGGGGACACAGCCAAACCATATCATTCACTCCACCCCCTCCCAAATCTCACGTCCTCACGTTTCAAAACCAATCACGCTTTCCTAATAGTCCTCCAAAGTCTTAACTCATTTAAGCTTTAACTCAAAAGTCCACAGTCCCACATCTCATCTGAGACAAGTCCCTTCCACCTATGAGCCTGTAAAATCAAAAGCAAGTTAATTACTTCCTAGATACAACGCAGGTACAGGCATACAGTAAATACAGCCCTTCCAAATGGGAGAAATTTTCCAAAACAAAAGGGCTACAGGCCCCATGCAAGTCTGAAATCCAGTGGGGCAGTCAAATCTCAAAGCTCTAAAATTATCTCCTTTGACTCCATGTCTCATATCTAGGTAACATTGATGCAAGAGTTGGGTTCCCATGGTCTTGGGCAGATCTGCCCTCATGGCTTTGCAGGATACAGCCTCCTACCTAGCTGCTTTCATGGGCTAGCATTGGGTGTCTGTGGCTTTTCCAGGAGCACAGTGCAAGCTGTTGGTGGATCTACCATTCTGGGGTGTGGAGAATGGTGGCCCTCATCTCGCAGCTCCACCAGTCAGTGCCCCAGGGGGGACTCTGTGTGAGGACTCTGACCCCATATTTCCCTTCTACACTGCCCCAGTGGAGGTTCTCCATGAGAGTACTGCACCCACAGAAAACTGTTGCCCGGGCATTCAGGCATTTCCATACATCCTCTGAAACCTAGGTGGAGGTTCCCAAATGTCAATTATTGACTTCTGTGCACCTGCAGCCTCAACACCACGTGGAAGCTGCCAAGTCTTGGGGCTTTACCTCTCTGAAACCACAGCCTGAGCTGTACCTTGGCCTCTTTTAGTCATGGCTGGAACAGCTGGGATGCAGGGTGTCTTATCCCTAGACTGCACACAGCAGAGGGACCCTGGGCCCAGCCAAGGAAACAATTTTTTCCTCCTAAACTTCCAGGCCTGTGATGGGAGGGGTTGCCACAAAGGTCTCTCACATGTCCTTCCCCATTGTCTTGGGGATTAATATTTGGCTCATTGTTGCTTATGCAAATTTCAGCAGTCAGCTTGAATTTCTCCTGAGAAAATGGGATTTTCTTTTCTATTTCATTGTCAGGTGGCAAATTTTTCGAACTTTTATGCTCTGCTTCCCTTACAAAAGTGAATGCTTTTAACAGCACCCAAGTCGCATCTTTAATGCTTTGCTGCTTAGAAATTTCTTCCGCCAGATACTCTAAATCAACTCTCTCAAGTTCAAAGTTCCACCAGACTCTAGGGCAGGGGCAAAATGCTGCCAGTCTCTTTGCTAAAACATAACAAGAGCAAATGTTGTTCCAGTTCCAAATAAGTTCCTCATCTCCATCTGAGACCACCTCAGCTTGGACTTTATTGTCCATGTCACTATCAGCATTTTGGACAAAGCCATTTAACAAGTCTCTAGGAAGTTCCAAACTTTCCCACATTTTCCTGTCTTCTTCTGAGTCCTCCAAACTCTTCCAACCTCTGCCTGTTCCCCAATTCTAAAGGCACTTCCACATTTTCAGGTGTCTTTTCAACAGCAACCCACTCCCAGTACCAATTTACTGTATTAGTCTGTTTTCATGCTGCTGATAAAGACATACCTGAGATTGGGCAATTTAGAAAATCAAGCAGTTTAATGGAATTACAGTTCTTCATGGCTGGTGGGGGGCCTCACAATCATGGTGGAAGGCAAGGAGGAGCAAGTCACATCTTACATGGATGGCAGCAGGAAAAACCAGAGAATGAGCAGAAAAACTGTTTTTAAAACTATGTGATCTCATGAGACTCATTCACTACAATAAGAACAGTGCAGGAAACATCCACCCTCGTAATTCAATTATCTCCCACATGGGAATTGTGGGAGTTACAATTCAAGATGAAGTTTGGGTGGGGACAAAGACAAACCATGTCATTAATAAATTTTATATATATATATATAATAACTTATATTTGGTCATCATACTTTAAATGACAGTGTAACAGGTCAGTTGTAAAAAAAAACTGTGTTCACTAGGATATTTTATTTTAAAAAAACTGATCTGAATACATTGAAGATTTAAGGATAAAATAACAACAAATAACTTATTATTTATTATAATTTATTTATTTCCTTATTAACTGCCAGGGAATGTAGGCAATAACTTAAAAATGAATGATAATGAAAGCATGACACAACAAAAACTTTGTGATATGGCTGATGAATTACTCAGAGGAAATTTAGTGTTAAATTAACTTATTACAAAATAAAGACTAAAATCCAATTTTCACATGAGAAAGAGGAAAAAGGAAGAACCACATAAGCACAAGATATAACAACATGGTTGATGTTTAAAACCCAAATAAATGTATTTTTTAAAAAAGAGACTACCAAAAAAATTATGGACATAAGTGAAAGCTGGTTATTTGTAAAAAAGCAATATTACTAAAATGCAGAAAAGTGCTTATTTCTGTTGAAAAATAAAATGATGAAATAAACAACAGCAAAACATAAAAATAGATAGTCATATTTTTTGATACGTATGTGATCAAATAATTAAAAGAATGTACAAATTTACATCATGTATTTGAAACTCTAAACTTAACATATGATTCCCTGGTGAAATGTTATTTAACAATACTGATTTAAAAGAAGTAATAAAGAAAAAACAAAGAATAAACTTTAAAGGTGGTCAAATGCTGTTGTGATGGGCAGAAAAATTGCATACCAAAGACGTTCACCTCCTCCTCCCTGGAGCCTGTGAATATGTTACATTACATGTCAAAGACAAGTTATAGTACCAGATAGAAATAAGGTTTCTAATCAGATGACTTTTAAAAGAGAAAGATTCTAATGAACTATCCAAGTGGGACCAATATAATTGTAAGTCTTTAAATGTGGAAGGAGGAGGAACAAAAGTTGACGGCTAGAGTGAAGGCTAGAATGGTTAGAATGACGATGAGAAAATTATACAAACTAGTCTCGCCTTGAGGAAGGAAGAGTGCCACGAAGGGGAAATGCAGGCAGCCCGAAGAGTTGGGGAATATAAGGAAACTGATGTTCCCTGATATGTTTTGGCTGTGCCCTCACCCAAACCTCATCCTGAATTGTAATTCCCATCATCCGCACATATTGTGGGAGGGACATAGTGAGAGGCCATTGAATCATGGAGGCAGTTACCTCCATACTGTTCTCATGGGAGTGAATGAGTTCTTATGGTTTCTGATGGTTTTATAAGAGGCTTTCCCCCCACCTTCGTTCTGCACTTCTCCTTACTGCTGCCATGTGAAAAAGGGTGTGTTTGTTTCCCCTTCTACCATGATTGTAAGGTTGCAGAGACCTCCCCAACCCTGTGATACTGTGAGTCAATTAAACCTCTTACCTTTACAAATTACCCCATCTCTGATATGTCTTTATAAGCAGCATGAGAACGGACTAATACACTCCTCTAGAAGCTACAAGAGAAATGCAACTCTTGATTTTAACACAAAGTTATTTCAAGCCATCAAGTTATCACAATTCATTAAAGCAGCAATGGGAAACGAATGCAACCCATAACAAAAGCACCAGTTCCATACAGTTAGGATGTAAATCCTATCATACTTCAAGGGATGGTTAAGCACTGTTTCTATAACTTGTTCTAAAGCCCAGGAAAAGCTGGCTAGCATCCTGTAGTATTCTAAAAGGATATTTTATAGAGTGATTGCGACATAAAAACCTAACATAGTTGACAGAATGAGAGGGAAAGAAAAAAGGGAAGCAGATGCAGTAGGGAAAAGAAAGAGAAAGATGAAGAGAAAGAAAAACTATCAGCCAAACACATGAATAATATACTTGAAAAAATAACACACTAAACATGGTTTACAAGGAAGTGTAAAACATTTTAATATTCAGGACTTTATTAATGAAATTCATGGCATAGGGAAATTAAATAATTTTTTCACATAAAATATTTTTATAACAGCACACATTTCTGAGATTACATTTAAAAAGTTGTTAGACTCAAAAGAAAATGCCAACATTAAGGAATACATGGTAATTTTTAAAAGTAATCTCCAGCAACCATTATAATGCTGATATGTTAGAAAATTTCCACTGAATTCTACAACTGGAAAAGCCTGACTGCTGTCTTTGAAAGTATAAATCATTTACTAGAGATCTTTGTGAATAAAACTAGATAAATTATTAAGATGGTTAATTTTAGAAGAAAGGTAGAAAATTGTTGTTTAAAAAAATTATATGACCATATACTCAAAAAATACTATTTAAGAAAATGTTATATAAACACTAATGTGGACTGGGCATGGTAGTTCACACCTGTAATCCCAGCACTTTGGGAGCCTAAAGCAGGTGAATCACCTGAGGTCAGGAGTTCAAGACCAGCCAAGCCAACATGGTGAAACCCCATCGCTACTAAAAATGCAAACATTTGCCAGGCATGGTGGCGCATGCCTGTGATCCCAGCTACTCGGGAGGCTGAGGCAAGATAATTGCTTGAACCTGGGAGGCAGGGGTGGCAGTGAGCAGAGATTGCACCAGTACACTCCGGCCTTGACAATAGAGCGAGATTCTTGTAAAAAAAAAAAAGCTAATGTGACTAATCTATTTATAAATGACAACAACATTATATATATCAAGTAATATTAAAACAAAGAAACAACAATATGAACTAGAAATATTATAAGTAAAATAAATGAACACAATTATACAAAAAAATTCTTAATTTCTAGTATTTAAGTGCAATTAAAATGAGATTGTTACCATTCAACATTTTGGCAAACATTGAAAAGTTTAAGGTACTTACACACTTGTAAGGGTGTAGTATAACACATAGCAATATCTGATAAGAATTTATATCCTAAACATCAACCTCTAAAGTGATGTATAATTACAGAACACCTATATTATGTCACAAATTAGCAGTTTAAAAAATTAGACAGATCTATGTGAACTGGCAGAGATGTTTTTAAATAAACAGAAACAAGTTTCAAAGTTATGTTTGTGCATGTGTATGTCCACATATATAAAGAACTAGCCTGAAGGAGACACAAAAATGTTCCTAGTACTCCTCAATGAAAAGGGAATCGGATAGAGGAAACAAGTAAAGGAGAGGTGTGCTGCTTGCATTTGCTGCAAAGTGATCGATTCTCTATATATTTTGATGTAATGATAAATTAAAGTCTAAATACAATTAACACTACACTGGTGTTCATGGTCCAACTTGGGTAAATAGCAAGCATTTTAAGCATATTACAGATAATTTAGTACAGAGATTTGGTTACACAGTTGCTGGAAGACCAAGGGAGCCAATTAGAGAGAAGGAGACAACTCAGAGATCTCCAACTATAGAAACTCACTATTGCATTAGAATCAGCAGGAAAAATAAAAGAGAGAGAGAGAGAAAGAAAGAGAATGGTATTACTAAATTTCAGGGGGTGAAGTCACCCGGCAGAAAGTGGAATAACCACAAGAGGGATTGGTGGTGTAAACAAGATACCATGCTGTCATACGCACTGCCTCGGCCTATAGACTGGAGTACAACGCACTGCCTCGGCATATAGACTGGAGTACAACGCACTGCCTCGGATATAGAGGAGTACAAGCACTGCTCGGCATATAGACTGGAGTACAATGCACTGCCTCGGCATATAGACTGGAGTACAATGCACTGCCTCGGCATATAGACTGGAGTACAAGCATGCCTCGGCATATAGACTGGAGTACATATGCCCTAGCTTTTCCTTTCCCTCTCCGCTGCATCAGGCTCTGAAATCGCCTGCCAGTGTCTCCCATTGGCTGAAACACAACCGGCAGCAGCTGACAAAATAACCATGAAAACTGCTTCCAGGGGTCATCCCACCTGGAACACCTAGCAATATATGGGAAGAATAAGGAACAGGTTTGAAAGTAAACAAGCCCTGGACAGACTGAAATGCATGTGATACATTTAATCACTTTTTATGATAATTTTTTATATTCTTGCAAGCTAATATTTATATTTAACACTCAGGAGTAGATATGCAGAATGTTCAGTTGGAAGATATCTAGTAGACTGTCAGAGAAAATAGTCTACACAGCTCTAATAAAATAAGAACCAACTATAGATATTATATATGTGCCTACTGCTGTGAATATTGCTCTTCTTTTCTAATATGAAAATTTGTACCATACAAAACAGCGTTTAAATATTCAATACCGTATTCAGAACTCGAGAATTCTAACCACATAAGAACTAGCAATGATTTCAGTCAAGTCGATATTTTTTGTATTCTCCCATGAATCACACTATGAAAATTTCTGATTTCTCTCATTCTGGGTTTAGATTATGATGTAAATTATTCTGGGAAGAAGCCGCACACAAAAGCCATCAAGTGTTTCAAGAGGAAACAGCAGGCTCTCAAAAATCTATGGAAAGTCTAATTGAATCTGGGGAAATACTTGCCTGATTAGGTTCTTTACTGGACTCTGAAGTTATAAGAATGATAGCTTAAATCATTCCCATTGAATAGAGACAGAAGACAGTCAAAGTCATTTTGAATATACAAATAATAAACTTGCTCATTAGTTATCAAGAAGCTATCATTAGGAATGTCCTTTTGAGTACTGAATATTTTAGGCTAAAACACTGTTTACATCATACTTTATGTATGCCAAGTAAAGTCTTTACATGAGATGGTCCAATCAAGGAATGCCTTGGTCAATTTCTTATGACTGTAACCATGAGCTCTGTGAGTTTTCTCTAATCTCTACTTCCAGCTGTGCCATGCAAATCTAACCTGCAAGAAATTGCAGAACTAATTTTACTAAATACTTACTTTCACAATGATGTTCCTATATTGGGATAAACATGAAACTCTTAGACTTATATTCAACATATATTATGAATCAGTTTTCATTCTGTCTTTTTATGCATTACATCTTATATGTTAATAAAAGTACTGGTAGATTTTTCCAAATGATGACAAGTTTCTGTATTTCCTGCTGTTTTTGTAAGACTATTTTTGCTTTAGAAGACTTTCTCAACAATACTCAGATAATATAACTATGTACACAAAAATCAATCCATCGACTAATCCAATAAATCTTTAAAGTCTGTGAAGCATTTTTGTATACATATTTTCAGGTGTTCCTCAAAACCCTTTTATAAGGTATGTTGGATGGGGGTGAATATGAGATTATTTGGAGCAGATTTGACAGGAAATAATATATTAGAAAATGCTGAGGAGGATGAGCCTTTTGGCAAAACATATCTTTGTTTCTCTCCTTTTCCTTCCTACTAGAATTAAAAAAGATAGAAAGCAGGAGCTAACTATCCGTAACCTTATAACCTTCCTGGCAACTAAAAGGGTTAAAATTCAAGACAGAAGCTAAAATGAAAGAAGAAGTTGAGGCAAGATTTTTACGTAAAGACATCACTTTATGACTGGCAGAGAGAAAATGACTACAAAGCCCCGACAAATAACCAGACGTGCACAGAAAGAGTGACTGTCTTTGTTTATTTAGAACACTAATATAAACTTGGAAAGAGGAAGAAACAGTAATCTCCTTAGGCATTACCCTGCTATAAAGAGAAAAAAAAGTACATGTTCCAAATTAAAGAAAAAGTGAAGCAACTCCATTTCTACCTGGAGTGCCAACCCCATGACATCTCAGTTCTTCACAACGTTGGCTTTCAATGTGGAAATAATTTATTGAGGGTGAATTTTATGTCACTACGTTTGAAGAAAAACATACAAAGACACTCTTGCCCTGCAATGACTTCCTGCAAAACTCAGAAATACCCTCCTGTCTATGCCTCTCTTCCACAGAGGTATCCCAGATGCCTTCTTTGTACAAACAGCTGCATTTGTATGCTCAGATGTATAATTTAAAAATCAGACTGCACTCTTCAGAAAATTCCCAAGAATAAGAGTTTAACTGGCAAATTTTTATCGATTTTAAGATCCTGGAGCCTGTGATCCAAGTACACATCAAGTGACGCCAAGAAATCAGGAGGAAAAATGATGAGTAAGCTGTATGTGATGGGCATGAACAGTTAAAGAGTGAAGCCTGCTCCAGAACATGAAAATCTGTACTAGAATCACATGGATCTTTGGTAATGAGGATATGTATAGTAATTACATCACAGTAAACACAAAGGTAATATCTTTAAAATAATGATGATGTAATTTTAAGATGATGATGAGGTTAGAAGATATACTTCCTGGCCTTCCTTGAGAAGTTAGCCTGGTTTCAGATAAAGGGAGAATTCAAATATCTAATTCCCACTAAAAGGGAAACATACAGGAAAGCTAGAGCTCTTTATTAGTATAATATTTACTAATTCATTAAGTGTATCTATTAAGTGGAGCACTATTCTATGCATCAGAAGTATAGAAATGAGCAGATTTGTGCAACAGAGCTTCATACACAAATAGTAGTAGAAATAAGCAGACATAAAAACCAGACAAAAATAGAAATAAACAATTTGGTGCATATAAAGAACAATGTTTATGGTGAAAGGAATGAACTTATATTAACTGTGTAACTGCAGAAGGAGAACTTGATAGTACTAGGATTTGAAGTAATGAATAAATGTGGAATAGCTTTAAGAAATAATATTGTTCATTGACAAAGAATAAGCACAATACAACTGGGTATTGGATTCTAGGTATATTTGGTTTTCTAGTTTCTGGTATCATCTTAGGAGAAGGCCAATGTCACTCATTTTGATTATTTTCATGGTTTCTTTTTGTTGTTCTGATTTTCCCCTCCCTAAAATATTTTAATATGATCCCTTTATCCTTAGTACTTTCAAATTTTGCAAAAATTTGTCTTAACATGGGTCTTTTTTCTTTTATTGTACTTGTTCTACTTTCTTTGGAACATTATTTTTTTCAAGTTCAGGAATTTTGACTCTATTAATTCTGGAAAATATGGTTGCTTTCACTTTGTTCAATCTATTAATTTGATGTTACAATCAAAATTACCTAATTTCCTTTTCTTTTCTCTCTTGGTTTATATCTTCTTGACTCTCTCTCTCTTCCATTTATTCACAAATATGATCCATATATATTCATTTTAAATCGTTCTGTTGAATTTTTATGGTCTGCTGCCACATTTTCACTTTGGAAACTCTTGTCTTATGGATGTCTTTTTATAGTGTCATTTTTCTGTTCCATGGTTTCAATACACTGTCTTATTTCTGTGAGGATGCTAATTTTTAAATAATCTTTTGATATCTGTACTGTTTCTATTTATTCCATGTTTTCTTGTTTTCTGTTTGTTGCTATCTCTGTAGTCTGGCTAAAAATCTAACAACCCTGGCAATATTGACTTCTGGTGAAGATGTCCAGCAACAGGAACTCATCTATTGTTGGCAAAAAATGCAAGATGGTATAGCCACTTTTGAAGACAGTTTGGGAGTTTCTTATGTAGCAAGATATAGTCTTACCATACCACCCCAGAAGTCTTGCTGTTAGGTTTTTGCCCAATTAATTTTAAGATATATGTACAAAAATGACTATGTATGAATGTTTGTAATGGTTTTCTTTATAATTACCAAACACTGGGAACAAACAAGATGTCTTTTTATATGCTGGTGAGATTTGTCCCTTCCAAATCTCGTGTTGAAATGTGATTCCAAATGTTGGAATCAGGGCCTGGTGGGAGGTCATTCCATTAAGGGGGTGCATCTCCAGTGAATGGTTTAGCACCATCCCCGTATGTGATAAGTGAGTTTTTGTCAGTTCATTCACACAAGATCTGGTTGTTTAAACGTTTGCCAACTCCTCACACCACTCTTGCTTTTGTGCTTACCATGTTGACATGCTGGCTCTCTGTGACTGCTGTCATGATGGTAAGCTTCCTGAGGCCTCACTAGAGGCAGATGCCATCATCATGCTTCCTGTAAAGCCCACAGAACCATTAGCCAACCAAGTATTTTACCTAGCCTCAGGTGTTTCTTTTCTTTTGAGACAGAGTCTCACTCTGTCACCCAGGCTGGAGTACAGTGGCATGATCTTGGCTCACTGCAAACTCTGCCTCCTGGGTTAAAGTGATCCTCCTGCCTCAGCCTCCCAAGTAGCTGGGACTACAGGTGCCCGCTACCATGCCCAGCTAATATTTTTGTACTTTTAGTACAGATGGGATTTCACCGTGTTAGCCAGGATGGTCCCGATCTCCTGACCTCGTGATCCACCCACCTAGGCCTCCCAAAGTGCTGGGATTACAGGTGTGAGCCACCATGCCCATCCCAGGTGTTTCTTTATAGCAATGCAAGAATGGCTTAACACATCCTTCAGTAGGTACATGGATAAGCAAACTAAGGTATACTCATACAATAAAATACAATTCAGAACTGTTTTAGTCTATTTTGTGCTGATACAACAAAATACCTGAGACTGAGTAATTTGTAAAGAACTGACGTTTCTTTCTCACAGTTTTGGAGTCTGGGAATCCCAAGATGGAGGTGCTGGCATCTAGTGAGGCCTTCTTGCTGCATCCTTACTTAGAAGAAAGAGAAACTAGAGCTGAAGATCAAGCTAGCAAGCCAGCTGAACGCTTCAAGAAGCCTCTTTTATAAAAGCCTTAGTCCCATTAATGAGAAAGGAACCCTCATGACTTAATCATCTTTTAAAGGCCCCACCCCTTAATACCATCATATTGGCAACACTTGAATCTTGGAGAGCACCCATTCAAACCATAGCAAGAGTTTAAAAGTAATAAGATAAAAAGAAACACTAAGACACAAATGAATCTTAAATGCATATTACTAAGTGAAAAAAGCCAATCTGAAAAGGCATGTTACCATTAAATGACATTCTGGAAAACGCCAAGGTATTGAGATGATAAACATGGTAGTGCCTGTCATGAATGACAAGGGAAGGGATTGAACAGGTACAGCACAGGACAGTGATGCTAATTTTAGATGATACTGTGACAGTGGATACACGACATAATATGTTTATCAAGAACTTGATGCAAAAAATGAACCTAATACGTGCAAATAAAATAAATGTTTAGGATCTTCAGGGATCTCGTGGTAAAATGCAAAAGGAGAGAATGGAACGTCACTGGATTATATGTGTGAAACAAACTTGCTGTAGGAGTTCAAGAGAAAGGGTAGAAACCTATGTATATTTGGAAATAAGTAGAGTCTCTAAGACTAAAGGCAAGCTGACCATAAGCCTGTACTCTCATTGAAGAAGTCCTTTGCACAGGAATATGAGTTAATAATTCTGAAACCGCAATACATGAATAAAAGAATTTAATATTTAAGTAAATTGGTGATGGGTAGTCAAAGCCAAGTTTCTGACTGTTGTGTGAAGTTTCAGAGAAGAAAGAGGTGAAGGTGGAACAATCCATGTGACAATGAATTTGATTTAGAGAAATAAGTATGAACTCCTGTTGTGCTTCACACAGATACACATAGTTTCATATAGAAATATGTATGAATGTATTTATATATAATCTGCATAAGATACACACATATATATTCCCTGTCAGCTTACAGGGCCTGGAAGCAACAACACTCTCATTAAAAATAAATATACTTAGAGCCAGATCTTCTTTTCAAATACCATTACCTAATAAAAGAAACCAGGAGTGCTAGCAGAAATGACTGACTCTAGGTCTGGGGCAGGATATATACAAGGTGAGCAGAAAGCATTTTGTACAGCTAGAAATTAAGAAAGTATACACACACACACGCTGTGTTAGTTAGTTTACATACTGTAATAAAGAACTATCTGTGACTGGGTAATTAATGAAGAGGTTTAATTGACTCACAGTGCAGCAGGTTGTACAAGAAGCATGGCTGGGAGGCCTCAGGAAACTGACAACCATGGCAGAAGACAAAGAAAAAGCAAGTCCATGTTAACATGGTAGAGTGGGAGAGACAAAGGAGGAAGTGCTACATACTTTTAAACAACCAGATTATGGGAGAACTCAATGACATAAGAACAGCAAGCAAAAAAATCTGCTCCTATGATTGAATCACCTACCATCAGGTCCCTTCCCCAACACTGGAAACTACAATTCAATATGAGATTTCCAAGGGGACACAGAGACAAACTAGATCATTTAGCACCCGGCCCCTCCCAAATCTCATTTTCTTGTCACATTTCAAAATAAAATCATGCCTTCCCAACAGTCACCCAAAGGCTTAACTCATTCTAGCATTAACTCAAAAGTCCAAATCCAAAGTCTCATCTAAGACAAGGCAAGTCTCTTTCACCTATGAGTCTATAAAATCAATAACAAGTTAGTTATTTCCAAGATACAATGGGGAGACAGAGTGAGTAAATGTTTTCATTCATTCTATGGGAAAAATTGTCCAAAACAAAGCAGCTACAGACCCCATGTAAGTCTGAAACCCAGCAGGGTGTGTCATTAAATATCCAAGGTCCCAAATAATCTCCTTTGACTCCATGTCTGACATCCAGGTCACACTAATGCAAGGGGTGTAATCCCAAGGCTTTGGGTAGCTCTACTCCTGTGGCTCTGCAGGGTACAGCCCCACAGCTGCTTTTACGGTCTCTCATTGAGTGCCTGTGGTTTTTCCAGGAACATGCTGGAAGCTGTTGGTGGATCTACAATTTTGGGGTCTGGAGGCCAGTGGCCCTCTTCTCATAGCTCCACTAGGCAGTGCCCCAGTGAAAACTCTGTGTGGGGGTTCCAACCCCACATTTCTGTTGTGCACTGCCCTAGTACAGGTTTACCATGAGGGTTCCACCCCTGCAGTAGATTTTAGCCTGTACATCCAGGCATTTCCATACATCCTTTAAAATCTAGGTGGAGGCTCCCAAGCATCAACTCTTGCCCTCTGTGCACCCACAGGCTCAACACCAAGTGGAAGCTTCCAGGGCATGGTGCTTGCCTCCTCTGAAGCAATGGCCCGAGTTGTACCTTTGCCCCTTTCAGCTGCAGTTGGAGGTGGAGTAGCTACAATGCAGGCTGCCATGTCCTGAGGCCCTGGGCTGTCCCATGAAACCATTGTTTCCTCCTAATTCTCCAGGCCTGTGATGGTATGGGCTACCCTGAAGGTCTCTGAAATGTCTTGGAGGCATTTCTTTCATTGTCTTGGCTATTAACATTTGGCACCTCTTGTGCAAATTTCTGCAGCTGGCTTAAATTCTTACCTAGAAAATGGGTTTTTCTTTACAACCACGTGGTCAGGCTGCAAATTCTCCACACTTTTGTGCTCTGTTTCCCTTTAAAATATAAGTTGTAGTTTCAGATAATCTCTTTGTTCATGCAAACTAGCATGTGCTATTAGAAGCAGACAGGCCACATCTTGAATGCTTTGCCGCTTAGAAATTTCTTCCATGAGATACCCTAAATTATCTCTCTCAAGTTCAAAGTTCCACAGATCTCTAGAACAGGGGCACAATGTTGCCGGTCTCTTTGCTAAAGCATAGCAAGAGTGATCGTTGCTCTGCTTCCTGAGAAGTTCCTCATTTTCATCTGAGACCACCTCAGCCTAGACTTTACTGTCCATATCACTATCAGCATTTTGGCCACAGCCACTCAACAAGTCTCTAGGAAGTTTCAAACTTTCCCTCATCTTTCTATCTTCTTCTGAGCCCTCCAAACTTCCAAATTCTGCCCATTACCTAATTCCAAATTCACTTCCATATTTTCAGGTATCTTTATAGCAAAGCTCCACTCCCAGTACCAATTTTCTCTATTTGTTCTCACACTGCTATCAGGCAGTACTTGAGACTGGGTAATTTATGAAGAAAAGAAGTTTACTTGACTCACAATTCTTCTTACTATACAGGAAGCATGGCTAGGAAGCCTCAGGAAAGTTACAAAAGTATGTCTTACCATGACAAAGCAGGAGACAGACAGTACAAAGTGGGAAGTGCTACACAGTTTTAAACAACCAGAGAACTTATGAGAACTCACTGTTTATCATGAGAACGGCAAGAGGGAAATCTGCCCCCATGATCCAATCAACTCCCATCTGGTACCTCCCCCAACATTAGGAATTGCAATTCAACATGAGATTTTGGTGGGGACACAGAGTCAAACCATATTTCACACACACATATGCACACACGCACATACACACACACACATGCACACACAATGAAGGGGGCATGCCAAAGAAACACAGGAATTATTATTCAAGAGTCCATACGGATACAATATGGGAATAAATACATTGAGAGTAAACACATTTCTCATGCAGAAGAATTCTAGATAATTTATCTAGATTTCATTTGCAAGGAAGTAAAGCATAACTCCCTCCTTAAATATGGGCTGTACATAGTGACTGTCTTCTAAATAATGCATGGGAACAAAAGAGGAAAAGAGTAACTTTACAATGAAGAAACCAGACAAATACTATTTGTGATCAAGGTTCACCTCAATAGTGACAAGTCTTGATAATACGAACCCTTGGAATATGATGAAAATGATGCTTCACTTTTATATTTCTTTCTGTAAACACATACCCTAGTTTAATCATGAGAAACATGTCAGACAGGACAGAGATGAGGGACATTCTATGAAACAAAGAAAGGCTGACAAATTGTCATGGCCAAGAGTAGCCTAAGGAGACCTCATATCTAAATGTACAAAATGATACCTTGGATGGAATTTTAAAATAGAAAAAAGTAGATTAGGTAAAAAGTTAGAAATTTTAATGAAGAATACACTTTAGTTAATAATAATGTATCAATATCGGTTTATTAATTGTGATGAATGTGCTGAGTCAATGTAAGAAGGTAGTAATAAGGGAAAGTCTGGGTATATGGGAAGTCTGTGGACTGCATAATTTTTCCATAAACTAAAACTATTCTTAAATGTTTCTTTAGGCCGGGCGTGGTGGTCTCACACCTGTAATCCCAGCACTTTGGGAAGCCGAGGCGGGCAGATCATGAGGTCAGGAGATCAAGACCATCCTGGCTAATCCGGTGAAAGCCCATATCCACTAAAGATACAAAAAAGTAGCCGGGCATGGTGGCGGGCGCCTGTAGTCCCAGCTACTCGGGAAGCTGAGGCAGGAGAACGGCATGAACGCGGGAGGCGGAACTTGTAGTGACCAGAGATCACACCACTGGGCTCCAGCCTGGGCAACAGAGTAAGACTCCGTCTCTAAACATACTATATGACAATGTCAATTCTCACTTATACAATTTTTTAAAAATTAAAAACGTTTGACCACTCATTCTTTTTGAGAAGCTGTGTTGAAATGGCCACAAAACTGTACATTCCCTCAGGAGGTGAATTTAGCAACATCTAACTAAAACTACATAGGTTTTTTAACTCTTTGATCTCCCAAGTTCGCTTCTAAGAATTCACTCTGAGACATGTTTCCAGTAATACAAAAATAGTTACCCAGAAAAAGTTTTATGTGGCATCATTTGTAATGACAATATTGGGAAGAAAAAACTGTGAACCCATACTTAGATAATGTTTGAATAAATAATGGTACAGCTCATATAGTAGAGTACTATACGAGTCTGTGAGAATGAATGAAGATCTCTATGAAACAGAGTGAAAAGAGCATAGCGCATGTATATATGTAATATGCTACAACTCAAGGAAATAAGGAAATAAATATTTTAAAATCTGTATCTATTTGTCCTTCCCTTGTGTTGCTGTTTTCCCAGATCCCTTAGAATGGGGGAAAGTATCTGGTGTTATATAACTACTTTTTATAGAAACTTTCAATTATTCCTTCTGATTTTCATCTAACTCTGAACTGTGCTTGTATGCACCTAGTTTCTGAGAATTGCAACAGAAATAACCTGCTTCTTATGGTTTTTCTCCTTGTAAGTTTCATAACAGTTTTCTGAGATGTGTCAAGTCAGTTATTGCTCATTTAATTGATTTTTTGAAATTGTTAAACTCTATCTCTTCTCATTTTTATACCTGTTATTTTTCCTCGCCTGTTATGGTCATTTAATGTCATTTTAGAAAGAAAAGGAATACCTTTATATATTCAATAGAAAAGATTTACCCACCTCTTACATCATTTCAAGCAGGATTTCAGTATAATAATGATGTATGTTAAAAAGTGTATCACTTCCGTTGTTGTCGATAAAAATACTTAGAAGGATTTAATCGTAGAGAGATATCAGAAAGAGGCAATTCAATAGTGGAAATAAATGAAGATAGCTGCTTGAACAGGGTATTGTTAAAAAGCGAGATGGGGCAATGGAGTTATTTGGGAACTATTTTGAAGGTACGTTATTGCACTTATTGATTGTACCTAGGGGATAACGAAAATGAAGGAACGAATACAACTCTTAATTTTCCAGTGTAAATAATGATTGAGGTTTCTTTCCTGAGAAGATGACTGGTAAACGAGTACATTTGTCGGACTGGGTGTTAGAGGGAGTAGTATTGCAAGGGCTACATTTTACATGTATTACATCCAAGTCCTGACGGTGAAATCATTTGCAGTATTATCAAAACAAAGCATCATAGCTAGAAAGATACAACTAATTGATATGTACTAAGTTTTCCTGGTTCTCAGTTTAAAAACAAAATTAGGTGTGCAGCCTTCTCACATTGATTGGACAAAAAAATTCCCTTTGGTCAAATCATAGGTTAAAATAGACTCAAAAAAGGCTTAGCATCCTAATTTTCAGGGATGCCAGTTCAACAGCTGGAACACTGTTAATGAAATTACATGGCAGTTGTACCATCAGAGAAGTTATAAAGCTGAAAATAACAAATAATTTTGGAGAAGACGAAAAAAACTTTGGCTGCATACGTTTGCTCATAGCCTAAATTATTAATGAAAAACTTAATACTATAATAGGTGAGTGCCTACACAATATTCAGTTTTCTTTAAAGCTGATCAATTAAAAATGCAAATGATTTCATTAACACATTGAATCTTAAGTATGCAAATCTAAATTGCTCATGATATTCATAATGACATAATGATTAACGTATTCATTATGTATACACATACCATTCAAAGCTCTCTTGTGCTGAGTGGCAGCAGCCAGAAAAGGTACAAGCTTGCCTGAATTTCTATACAGGGATTTCTTTAAAATGACACTCAGGTTGCTGATGATTCATAAGTCTGCATTTGTATACAAGTGTTCTATAAAAATAAAACTGCTTTTTCTTCTCTTCAGTGCTTGGTTGATTAAGTTAAAACAAATTATTCCACCACAAGCAGTTTGAGCAGTTCAAAAGAATTGATGTTATCTCCAGGACACAATTACCTTTTTATAATAATCATACACATCTAGTTTTCTCCAATAAATGAATTAACTCACTATATACCGAGCTAGATGTGGCTCAGAGTTGAGTAACATACACTGCCTATCTTCAAAGAGACCCTTCTGTCATCAAATTTCATTGCCCTTAGACACCTTCCAAAATCTAGTGAAATGGAATTTTGGCTGAGAAAGAAGGCAGGCAAAGAAAGGCATTTTGCAACAGCAGCTAACAGTGAACTCCCTCCGCTTTTACCAGTTAGTCTATATACTTCTTTCATGTAGGGGAAATGCTGGGTGTGAAAATAATCATATTTTCCAAAAATCATCCTCCAACACACACACTCGCCATCCACCCAATCATGTGCCCCCTGGGTCTCCTTAGTGAGGTAGTGGGAGAAATAATGGGTGCATCATGTAAAGTTGTGAGTGCTCATTGATGACAGCCAACGAGAATGGATTTTCTGTGGAAATTCTGATTGTGATTGCAGCAATAAGCAGACATTTAGCACAGCAATTTTTCATGAACGTATGGTGCCAATTTTTGACACACTGTTCTCCAAAAAGTCTATACCACTTTTAAGTTCCAATTGAATGCTCTAAGGATGACACCAAAAACTGAGCTGCAATTCTTCATTGAATTCCCTGACTTTCACTGGCCTTAGGGCACTAAAGTCATATTTGTATGCCACAAAGAAGAAAGAAGTCCAAAGGAGCAAACTGAAGTGTCCTCCTATTTGGAAATATTTGTTCACTTATTCATTTTTAACAAGCCCAAATACAGATATGCAAACCAGACAAAACATGCCAGATGACTGTGTCTGTTGTAAATAATGTAATAAATGTCAGTCTCTACAGTTTTAGTCCCAATTTCACGTTTGTATTTTATTTCTCCCTCTAGCAAAAATGACAAAGTTAAAAGGAAATATGTATTATGTGTCATCAGTGGTAATATATAAGAGCAGAAGTGCCTTACCATACATCAGCTCAAATATTACAAGGCAGAGGCAGAACCATTTCATTGAGAGAAATGTGTTTTCATTTCAGGTGGTGAAATCAACTCCAATTACTCATTTCTGGACTTAACTGCTTCCCATTACTGAAGCCAACACTTGAAAGATGGTTAGGATTCTCTAATGAGGTATTAGATGTGATGGCTCCTACTAACATAATCATGACTGCTGCAGAAATGGGTCTTCTCTCCTGCTTGTTTACACTGCTAGAATGTCTTTAATGGAACTGTGGGAGGGTAGAAACCTCATCATTAAGCAACAAGATTTGGAGATGGAACTGCTCATGATTTGGTCCCCTGGTTTGTCAGCCTGCATTTCATCATCTATGAAATAATAGCCTTCTTAATGTTCATTTCATGGTCAGTTAGTATGTGAGATCTATGTATTCTTGGGTATTTCCTACCTAAGCATGGAGGCTAGAAAACAGGAAGAATCTAATTGCTAAGATATAACAGAACACCTCATTTATTGCTGTTTATGGACATATCTAGGCTTATAATGTGGCAAAAGTCACAACAAGAGGAGGGTGGAATGACCTAGGACAAAAGTAATATTTGCATCTCACAATTCATACCAGCTCTTAAGATTTTGCTGGAAAAAAATACTATTTATTTAATTGATTTTTTCCCAATAGTTCATAATGAATGCATAACAAGTAGGTAAAGTTAATCCTAGAAGCAAAAAATAGAAGCTTAACTTGTTTCTTTCTTTCACGTGGTTAAAGGATAGACCCCAAACACTTCAGTCCAGTCATATAGGGGACATTAACGCTCAGGTCCCAGTGCAGAAATGAGGTTCCAGAACTGTGAAGAGAATGAAATTAATCTAGAACTTAGTATCTAGGCACCACATTGCTTCTAATTGCACTTAACATTATCGCCAAACTCCGGTCTATAAATTGAAACATCACTTGTGAAACGTTTGCTTTATGCTTAATCATTTGGAGTCTCACAGACCAAAGACAAAGTCCATCTAGAACTCATTTGCAGTTAAAAAAAAAAAAAAGAAAAACATTAGGTTTGTGTATTTTGCTTCACGCTGGAAGAGAAAATGAAATCAGGGAAGCACAGAATATCTAAGTAAGGGAGATCTGGGAAAGAAATCTCACCAGGTCTGAGCCATATTGGGTAATTCTGAAAAGGTAATAGGGAAGTGAATAACAATTCTTTTTTGCTATTAACTTGTATTTCAATAACTTTTGGGGTACAAGTGATTTTTTGTTAATGGATGAATGGTGAATTTTGAGATTTTAGTGCACCCATCACCTGAGTAGTGTACATTGTACCTAATATGTAGTTTCTTTATCCCTAGTCCCCCCTGCTACTCTCCCCATTCTGATTCTCAAAGTACATTATATCACTCTGTATGACTTTGTGTAGTCATAGCTTAGCTCCATTTATAAGTGAAAACATACAGTTTTCAGTTTTCCACTCCTGAATCACTTCACTTGGAATAATGGCTTCTAGCTCCATCCAAGTTGTTGCAAAGGCATTATTTCATTCCTTTTTATGGATGAGTAGTATTCCCTATGGTATGTATTAGTCCATTCTCACACTACTATAAAGACACACCTGAGACTGGGTAATGTATAAAGGAAAGAGGTTTAAATGATTCACAGTTTTGCATAGCTGGCGGGGGTGCCTCGGGAAACTTACAATCGTGGTGGAAGGTGAAAGAGAAGCAAAGAAACATTTTACACGGCAACAGGTGAGAGAGACCCAAAGCAAATGCAACATAAACAAAAATAAATAAATAATGCTTATTTAAACTAAAAAGCATCTGCACAGCAAAAGAAATAATAATCAGAGTAAACAGACAAGCCATGGAATAGGAGGAAACATTTGCAAAGGATGCATCTAACAAAGGACTAGTATCCAGCATCTACAAGGAACTCAAACAAATCAGCAAGATAAAACAATCCCATCAAAAAAGTGGACAAAGGACATGAGTAGACATTACTCAAAAGAAAATATACAAATGTCCAACAAACATATATTTTAAAAAGCTCATTACTAATTATTGAGGAAATGCAAATTAAAACCACAACGAGGTACCACCTTACTCCTTCAAAATGGCCATTAATAAAACATCAAAAACTATAGATGTTGGTGTGGGTGTGGGAAAAGAAAATGCTTATACCCTGCTGGTGGGAATGTAAATTAGTAGAACAGATGACTTGTGTATGTTAAACTATCCCTGCATCTCTGGTATGAAACCCATTTGATGATGGTGTATTACCTTTTAGATATGCTGTTGGATTTGGCTAGCTAGTAATTTATTGAGGATTTTTGCATCTATGTTCATCAGGGATGTTGTCTGTAGCTTACTTTTTTTGTTATGTTGTTTCCTGGTTTTGGTATTAGGGAGATACTCGCTTCATAGAATCATTTAGGGAGGATTCCCTCCTTCTCAATCTTTTGGAATACTTTCACTAGGGTTGGCACCAATTCTTATTTGTGTGTCTAGTAGAATTCAGCTGTGAATACATCTAGTTCTGGGCTTTTATCTCTTGGTAATTTTTACATCACTGTTTCAATCTCCCTGCTTGTTTTTGGTCTGTTCAGGGTTTCTATTTCTTTCTAATTTAATCCAGGAGGGTAGTTTGCAGTATTCATTTCCTCTAGGTTTTTTAGTTTATGCACATAAAGGTGTTCATAGTAGTCTGGAATGCACTTTTGCAATTCTGTGGTGTTTGTTGTAATGTCTCCAGTTTCATTTCTAATTAAGCTTGTTTTGATCTTCTCTTTTCTTGGTTATTCTAGCTAATGGTTTATCAATTTTGTTTATATTTTCAAAGAAAAAATGTTTGTTTCATTGATCTTTTATATTATTTTGCATTAATTTTCAATTGTTTTGCTGTGATATTTGTTGTTTCTTTTCTTCCTCTAGCTTTGGGTTGAGTTTGTTTTTGTTTCTCTGGTTGCTTGCCATGTGACATGAGGTTGTGAGTTTGTATCCTTTCAGACTTTTTGATGTAGCCATTTAGTGCTATCATCTTTACACTCAGCACTGCTTTTGCTGTATCCCAAAGGCTTTGATAACTTGTGTCATTATTATCATTCCATTCAAAGAGTTTTTAAATTTTCATCATGATTTCACTGTTAACCCAGAAAATATTCAGGAGCATATTATTTAATTACCATGTATTTGTATAGTTTTGAGGATTCTATGTGGAGTTGATTTCTAGTTTTATTCCACTATGGTCTAAGAAGATAATTGATGTGACTTCAATTTTTAAAATTTATTGAAGACTTGTTTTGTGACTTATGATAGGGTCTGTCTTAGATAATGTTGCATGTGCTGATGAGAAGAATGTATATTCTGCAGCTCTTGGGTAGAAAGTCCTGTAAATATCTCTTAAGTCAATTTTTTCTAGTGTGTTGTTTAAATCCAGTTTCTTTGTTGAATTCTTCTCAATCATCTGCCTAGTGTTGTCAGTGGTGTATTGAAGTCTCTCACTAGTATTGTATTTCTGTCTATCTCATTTCTTAGTTTCAGTAGTAATTGTTTTGTGAATCTGGGAGCTCCAGTGTTAGGTTCATATGAATTTAGAACTGTAATATCTTCTTGTTGGATTGATATTTTTATTATTTATCATAACCTTCTCTGTCTTTTTTTTTACTGTTGTTACTTTGAAGTCTGTTTTGTCTGATATAAGAATAACTACTTCTCACTTTTGGTTTCCATTGGCATGGAATAACTTTTTTCCACCCCTTTACCTTACATTTATATGAATCTTTCCATGTTAGGTGAGTCTCTTCAAGATGGCAGGTATTTGGGGTTTGTAATTTTTTATCTATTCTGCCATTTCATATCTTTTAAGTGAACCATTTAGGCCATTTACATTTAATGTTAATATTGGGATGTGAGATACTGTTCTCTTCATTATGTTTGATGTTTACCTAAATAGTTTGATTTTTTGTGTATGTTATTGTTTCTTAGGCCTTTTGAGTTTTAAGCTTTCAAGAGATTCTATTTTGGTGCATAGTGAGCCTTTGTTTAAAAGTTTAGAATTCCTTCTAGCATTTCTTCATGTTGGCCAGGATGGTCTCGATCTCTTGACCTCGTGATCTGCCGGCCTCGGCCTCCCAAAGTACTAGGATTACAGGTGTGAGCCACCGCACCCTAGCATTTCTTATAGTGCTGGTTTGGTAGTGACAAATTCCCTCAGCATTTGTTTGTCTGAAAATGACTTTATTTCTCCTTCTTACTTTTGCTGGATACAAAATACTTGATTTTTCTGTGTGAGGAGACTGAAGATAGGACCCCAATCTTCTCTAGCTTGTAAGGTTTCTCCTGAAGAGTATGACATTAGTTTGATAGGTTTTCCTTTATAGGTTACCTGATGCTTTTGTCTTATTGCTCTTAGAATTCTTTCCTTTATGTTGATGTTAGGTAGCCTGATGACTATGCACTTTGGTGAAGATCTTTTGGCAATAAATTTCCCAAGAGTTCTTTGAACTTCTTGGATGTGGATAACTAACTCTCTAGCCAGACCAGGGAAGTTTTCCTCAATTTACTCTCAAATAAATTTCCCAGAGGTTTTCTCTTCTCCCTCAGGAACACTAATTATTCTTAAGTTTGTCGATTTTACATGATCCCATATTTCTTGGAGACTTTGTTCATTTCTTTTTATTTTTTCTTATTTTTGTCTGATTGGCTTAATAAAAAAGCCTTGTCTTCAAGCTCTAAAATTCCTTTACTTGTTCTAGTCTATTGTTAAAAATTTCCACTGTATTTCATAAATTCCCTAAGTGTATTTCATTTACAGAAATTCTGATATTTTTATGATATCTATCTCTCTAGAAAATTTTTCATTCATATCCTGAACTCCTTTTTAAATTTCCTTATGTTGGTCTTCACCTTTGTCTAGTATTTTCTTGAGTACCTTAATAATCAGCCTCCTGATTTCTGTATCTGGTATTTCACATATTTCAACTTGGTTTGAGACCATGGCTGGGGAGCTGGTGTAATCTTTTGGAGCTGTTATGGAACCCTGTTTTGTCATGTTATCAGAGTCATTTTCTCCTTCCTTCTCATTTGGGTGGACTATTTATTCTAATTATTATTGAATTTATGTTTGATTTGACTTTTTAAAAAAATTTGTTGTTTTCCACTTATGTCTGTGACTTTAATGTTTAAAATTAATTGTAGCCTAATTGAGTTCTTGGTGTTTTCAGCAGTGAAAATTCAGTAAGACTTCCTTGGTTATAGAAAATCTTTGCATGATGACTTTCTCATATGCTGGTTGTAGTAGCAATGTGCTCAGTGTGTGAGCAAGTTCACTGTCTTCTATAGGGTTGGAATAGTAGAGGTCTCTTGAAGCTTTTCCTCATACCCCCATGGCATACACTTTCTTATTTATTTATTTTTCCTCTGTATTTATTTTATTAGTTTGATGGTTAGGGCTTTAGGCCAATAGAGGAGATGTCCCTGTGTAGGAATTAGTTGTGGCTAAATCAGGTGGGTAAATGCAATACCCAATATAGGCAGAGGTCCCAACCTTGATAGAGGTGGATGGAGGAGCTCTCAGTGAGTCTCACTGAGGGCTTATCAGGAGAAAGGGTTGGAGCCACCTCAGCTCCCCTGCCAGGACAGTAGGAAAGCTACCCATGTCCCAGACATACTTCTGTCCCCGTGATATAGCTATTCGAATCAGACACACACCTCTTTTCATCTGTGGCAATGTTGAGGTTCCAAGTAGAGAGGAATTGTGAACCTTTGCAGATGCAGTCACCCTGACACGTTCCGGGAAGGCTGTCTATAGTTGTGCCTATGCCAAGCTCCCACGGGAAAAGCCCCAAATGTGCCTGTAGTGATGGATGAGGAGGAAATACTTCCCTTTCTCCAACATCCTTCACAAATACCAGAGCTGTCTGTTGGGTTGGAGCTGCAGACCTGCTGAGCCCAGAACTGCAACTGTGCCTCTGCTGAAAGAAACTCACCACCAGCTGAAAGATCTGATTTGTGCTCCAGGCCTGTTGTCTGGATTCTTTTATCCCACAGTGTGTTCCCTTTTTGTGGTGCACCCCCACTTCCCCTAGAATCCCTTGGAGACAGACTACTGTGAGTGTTGTTCCTCTGGGTCTAGCCCCCCAGTGAAGTTGCCACACTCTAGGCTGGTACTGCAGAATGTCTTCAAGGGATCCAGTGATGTGACCTGTCCTCAATCTCCCAGCAGTGGGAACAGCTCTCATGGGGATGGCAGGGTAGTGACATCGACTCTGTGAGATTCCTTGGTTTTAGATAGCCTTAGTGTGTTGGCTTTTTCAAATGCCAGTTTTACTAGTAGGGAACGGATCACGTGGACAGACTTAGGACCTCCTGGTTAGCCATACTGGTGCAGGTAGTGGTGACAACTGAAGTTGCACAGCTGTTTTCTCCTTCCTGGGTGCAGTGGTTTTCTACTAGGAGGTGCTGTAATGGATTGTTGGTTGGCCTCCAGCCAGGAGGTGACACTTGCCAAAAGAGCACCCTCTGTGGTAGCAGCAGTGGGATTTTGATTGCCTTATGTTGCCCAGAAAGATACTCTGGTTTCTCAGGCAATGGGCAGGGTCATAAAGCTCCCAAAAGTTTCTGTCCTTTGTGTTAAATGTGTCACTAGCAGCAGTGAGCTAAGTTGCAGGGCAGCCTGCACTCAGAACTCACAAACGCCTCAGGTCATAAGCTTTCCCTGAGGAGATAGCAACTGTGGCTTCCAAGATACACTCCTCCTTGTCTTCCCACGAAGCCAGGTGCCTGGCTCCTGTGCTTGTGGCTACAGCCTGCTTTTCACTTGCCCTTCCCCAGCTGTGGTCAAGGAAGTTTGTCTCCACCCAAGGTGGTATTGCAAATCCCAGTTGAGTGTTTCTTTCAACCTGTGACAACTGTCTCAACTATTTGGCTGACCTCTGCAGGGACCTCTGTGAGGAACAATATGGAATGGCTTCCTTTGGTCTATGCTGGAGACTAGGAGTGCAGGCAGAGGTCTTCTCTGTGCTGTTCCTACTTTTATATTCCATAACCTTCCCCAAATCAGTTCCTGTGCTGGGTAGGGTTAATGCCATCCTCTGTGGCCTATACTTTCAAGATCCCTGGTGAGAGTGTGTATCCTGGAGACAGCCTCTCCCACTCTCATACTCGGAGGACTCACAGGCCTTTGCCTGACTCATGGTGTAGGCTGCAGCCTGGTACTTCCTTCAAAGGGCCTGTGGAATCTCTCAGTTTCCTGTTCAGTTCCTGAATTTCTTATTGAAAAGAAATGTTTGTGGTGTGAATCTCCTTTATTTTGCCCTTCCAAGTGGGAGAGGTGTGCTAGCAATGCTTCTCATCTGCCATGATGAAACAAAAAACCCATGAGCACCAATTTTTCATTGGCTGTCTTTATGAAATTGGAAAAAATCAGAAATTGGATATTTTAATATTTTTAACTAGGAGGTGGAAGTTTTAAGCAGTATTAGAGTTTTCATTGGCAAGGAAGGAAAAATCACTCAGAAAATATGTCAGTGAAAAGAAAAAGAAGTCAGTCATTTTTGTGGTCTTAGAGTTTTCTTGTGTAATTTGGAAGGAATATCACAGTTTGGTTGTCCACAACATAATTTTTTACTTTTTCAGCACTACATAGAAACTCATGAAAATTTTATTATATCCTAATTTTTAAAGTATAGAAGTAAAAGTGATCTTTGCCATTGCAACAATAATGTTCATATAGGTTTATTAGCATACCTGTAGGAAGAATCAGCATAAATAATCTGGTTTACTATCATTTTATTTTAAATATAATATTTTTCAGTGGCTCTAAATTTCCTTTAAAATTGTTAATTCAGTGAAGAAACACCTTTGAACTAGACCTACTAAATAAAAATATAAACGATATATTCCCATTTTCAGAAAAAATACTGATCTAAATTTCATATGATTTTTGGCTGTGTGAGCTATATAAACGTTCAATCATGGACAAATACAGTGTTAAGACTCCTGCTGAAATATTTTCTTTAATTATTTTATTTCAGATGCGTGCTTACATATAAACACCTTTAAATTAATTTAGGTGAAAGAATACAATTTAGCAGCCATCCTTTACCAGTTACTCTTCAATGTAATTCTAAGTCTTGTGGCAGAAAATAGACAAAGTAATATGGCAAATACGTGTTGATGTCATCACAGGAGGGAAGAAGAGGAGGATGGAAAAGAGAACACATAACTCAGACTGAGCAATCAGAAAGACTCCGAAGACATATACTTGAGCTGAGTGTTGAGTATAAAAGATAAAGCAAGAGTAAGTGAAGAGAGGATATTCCCAGTGTGAGGAACATCATGTGAGAGGACATTAAAAAAAAATCAGGTGATATTTTATGATGGACTCTCCTACATAAGTATTTGCACAGAGCCTGATAAAAAGTGAGCATCTATTTAAACACTTATGAGTTAATCACCTACTTATGGCTATAAGTTAAACTAATTCTAAAAATCATTGTCTTGAGAAACCCTTTGCACACACATCAGCCTCACTCCCAGGTCTGTGAGATGACTTGCAGCCTGGCGAAGGAAGCACCCACTCTGAGTGAAGTGAGATCCTGGAGTTATTAACATGCACTTTCCATTATATTCAACCTTCTCCAATCACAAGGCAAAGATATATGTTGTGACACACGTATATTCAGCAGAGATTTTCAAACTTGTAATGACTTTTCGGCCAGCCAAACATATATTAAAAACTAAAATTTCCATGCTGCCTGACTCTGAAAATGTTTTCCTCACCACAGCAACAGAATGAAAGTTACATCTCCTTGTAAGTTAATCAATGAGCATGCATCCAGGACTCTGCTAGATACTACCGTTACCAGAGGGTCTTTGTTCTTAGAGCTCCCAAGATGGAATGGAACTTTGGGCCATGCGGCGAGTATTATAGCTCTATTAGAAGCTGTGGGTCATGGAAGAGAACCGTGGAACCCAGTGACTAATCCTCAGCTCAATTAGAATAAATCCAGGCACTTGGCCGTGCAGGAACGATGGCAAGCCCCCAGCCTGATCCGGAGCAGCTATGGGTGCCTCGCTGGATCAGAAACAGCAGTGGACACCCTGCTGTATCCGGAGTCATGGAAGTCAGCAGCGGATCTGCGAAGGCGTTGTTCAGCAGTTGTGGACAGCAAGCGAAAGCTCAACTCGAGCCACAACAAACACGGACCAGAAGAGTGGGCAGTTGCAAGATTTCATAGAGTGAAAACAGAGCTCCCATACGATGGGAGGGGACCCAAAGGGGGTTGCCGCCGAGGCTAGATTGCAGGGGATTTATATCCCAATCATTATCCCTCCCCCTGTGCCCTCAGGCGCTAGATGATTGATTATTTCTTTACCTCTTGCTTTTAGCATGATTGGTATTTTAGTGAGCTCCCTTTATACTACCTGATTGGTTGGGTGTGAGCTGAGTTACAAGCCCCGTATTTAAAGGTGAGTGTGGTCACCTTCCTCAGCTAGGCTTAGGAAATCTTAGTTGTACTAGGAAATACAGCTAGTCCTGTCTCTCTCTATGAAGGGTTCAAGAAAAATAAACTGAATTATCCTTAACTCTTACTTTGCAATTAACAGTGACAAAGCATACAGACCAGTATAAGAAGAATGAAATCAAATGTGAAAGTTTATGATACAGAAAGTAACAGCTGTCACACTAAAGAATAGACATCACTCTAAGTTAAAAATAACTACAACTGTTTATAGATGATATAGCATTTCCATAAGACCTATGCTGTATGAGAAAAGTGCATATGACCTATTGAAACAAGCAGAGAAAAACTATCCTGATTTAAAGTCACGAAGATATTCAGAAAACATCCAGAAAAATCACATTATGTTAACAAAACATCACTAAAAGCAATTAAATTCATTTTGCAAAAATGTTAACTTGAAATTTGGAACAATTATTGGGAGAGAGATAACTTTTCTGTTTATCTGGGAAAAATCATTGGGACTTGTAATGAGTAGATTAGTTTCCCTAAAGGAACTTGTACTATAAAAACAAAATAAACACAGAAAAATCAGGTGTTACATACACTTCTCTTGCTTCCAAAATTTGCAAATGGCACACTCATACAGATTATAGAGACTCCATGGAGTAAAATTAAGTAAAATGTACGACTGAGTGGCACTAAACCCAGCTGTATTTCCTCACTCTCTGTTGAATGGCAGAAATCCAGTTCTCTTTCAACCTTATTAAAGAAGAATATGTATGAGGTTAAGAGAATTGTAAGAAAAAAATTACTCACTGTGCCAAGCTGGACCAAATCCTGCACCCCAAACTGATTATGTGAATGAAAAAGAGGTCTAGGAAATAATCCAGATGGATCTCTTTGTCAGTCTTTTGTTAGTCAGTCAAGAAATTAAGCACCTACTATAGGCCATGTACTACACTAGGTATTTATTAAGAACACAAGCATGACTAAATAAAAAGCTGTGCCTTTATAGTATATATAGTTTAATAAATGGAACAATGTATACACAAAGTCTGACATGAAAGAGAAAAATTCAGATTAACAACTGCTAATTCAGTAAAGTTGCAGAATACAAAATCAACAAACAAAATCAGTAGTGCTCCTTATACACAAACAACAAGGTAACTGAAAAAGAAATCAAGAAGGCAATCTCGTTTACAATAGCTACAAGAGAAAAATTAAACAAATATAAAAAAAACCCTACAAATAAATTTAACCAAGAAGGTGAAAGACTTCTACAAGAGAAACTGCAAAACACCAACAAAAAATTGAAAATACAAACATATGTAAAAACATCCCATGCTCATGAATCGAAATAATTACTATTGTGAAAATGACCATATTACCCCAAATAGTCTACTGATATAATGCAATTCCTATCAACACACAAATGACATTCCTCTCATAATTGGAAAAACAATGTTAAATTTGTATGGAATCACAAAAGACCTCAACAGCCAAAGCAATCTTGAGCAAACAGAACAAAGATGGTCACATCACACTACCAGACTTCAAAATATACTACAACTATTGTAATCAGAATAGCACTGTACTCACATAAAAACAGAAACAAAGACCAATGGAACAGAATGGAGAACACAGAAATCCATATATCTATAGCCAATAGATTTTTGACAAGGGTGTCAAAAAACATACATTAAGGAAAAGAAAATCTCTTCAATAAATGGTGCTAGAAAAACTGGATATCCATATGCAGAATTATGGACTAGATTTCCCTCTTCTCACCTGATTAAAAAAAAAAAAATCAACCAAGGTCCAGTATGGTTGCTCATACCTTTAGTTTCAGCAATTTGGGAGGCTGAGGCAGGTGGATCACTTGAGGCCAGGAATTCAAGACCAATTTGTTTAACATAGTGAAACCCAGCCTCTACTAAAAATACAAAAAAAAGTTACCTGGATGTGGTGATGCATGTCTGTGATCCCAGCTACTTGGGAGGCTGAGGCATGAGAATCACTTGAACCCAGGAGGTGGAGGTTGCAGTGAGTTGAGATCATGCCACTGCACTCCAGCCTGGGAGACAGAGCTAGATTCTGTCTCAATAAATAAATAATAAAATAAAATAAAAATCAACTCAGCATGGTTCAAAGGCCTAAATGTAAGACTCGAAGCTATGAAACTATTAGATGAAAACTTAGGGAAAATTTTTTGGGACATTGATCTGGGAAATAATTTTATGAATGGGACCTTAAAAACACAGGCAACAAAAGCAAAAGTAAATAAATGAAATTATATCAACCTGAAAAGCTGTTGCACAGCAAAGGAAAAATATCAATGGAGTGAAAAGACAATCTAATGAATAAGAGAAAATATTTGCAAACTATTCATCTAGCAGGGGTCATATATATATATACCAAGGAACTCGAACATCGAAACATCAAAAATCAAATCATCCAATTACAAAATGGACAAATGATCTGATCAGACATGTATCAGAAGAAAACATACAAATGACCAATAAATATATGAAATAGTGTTCAACATCACTAATCATTAAGGAGATGCATATAAAAACCACAATGAAGTATCATTTTACCAATTAGAATGGCTATTACTAAAGGCAAAAAATAAAAAATGCTGGTGAGGATGTTGGGAAAAGGGAACTCATACACTGTCGGTGAGAATGAAAACAAGTATAGCCACTACAGAGGTTCCTCAAAAAACTACAAGTAGAATTACCTTGTGTTGCAGCAATCCCACTACTGGTTATTTATCCAAAGAACAATGAATTGGTGTATCAAAGAAACATCTGCACCCCATGTTTATTGAAGCACTATTCACAACAGCCAAGATATAGAATCGACCAATGTCTTCAACAATACAGTACTATTCATCCATCAAAAACAATGAAATTCTATCATTTGAGGCTATGTTGCCTCGACATAGATGGAACTGGAGGACATTATGTTTAGTGAAATAAGCCAGGAACAGAAAGTTTAACACTGTATGCTCACATTCATATGTGGAATCTTTAAAAAGCTGATCTCATGAAAGAAAAAACTGTAACAAGACACTAGAGGCTTGGAAAGGTAGGTGGAAGAGGGAGAGATAGAGAGAAATTTGTTAAAGGATTGAAAGTTACAGCTAGAAAGAAAAAATAAATTATAGTGTCCTATAACACTATAAGATGACTGTAGTTAACAATATATGGTTTCAAATGGCTAGAAAGGTGATATCGAATATTCCTAAATCAAAGAAATGATAAAACTTTGAAATGATGGATATGATAATCACTCTGATCTGATCACTATACATTGCATGTATCACAACATCACTATGCACCTTATAAATATGTACAATTACTATATGTTCATTAAAAAAATTGAAAGACCTAAATGATGACAAGAAGAATTTGGGGGAAGCACATTCTAAAGGAGAGAAATTGTTCTTTTTATTTTTTCATTCATAATTCTTTCACACAAACAAACAAGCAAACAACAACATACAGTTATCAAGCTCCTACTATGCCCAGGCATTATTCAACAATATTAGAAAGCAATTATAAATAAAATCATCAAGGAAGCCATAGTTTAATAGAGAAAAATATGCCCAACAGGAGAATGGAAAAAGTGAGGTGTTAAAAAAACATCGTTTTGTTGTTGTTGTTGTTATTGTTTCCAAGTGTCAGATAATAAGAGGGTAACAAAGAAGAACAAACAAAAGACGTCAGGACAACAAACAAAAACAAAACACACTCTATGTTAATGAATTATAACAAAGTTCAACCACTTCTTTACTCTTTTACTTCTTCTATAGTTCCTGTTTGCTTGTCTTTGGAACTGGGGGAAAACTTGTTTTTTTTAATGTGCCTATTCTCATTTTTACTAATTATAGTCTCTACATTAAAACGCATCCATTTTATACACATATTTGGACAAATTTTGACCAATTTTACATCCATGTAACCACCACCACAATCAAGTTACTAAACAATTCTCCCACTCTCTAAAAGCTTTCTCATTACATTCTATCAATCCTTCCCTACACCACCAGGATACAAACTTTTCTGTAATTTTTGAATCTGTAATATAATTTTGGTTGAAAATGGTACATTGTGGATAACAAATGACAGAGGCTAGTTATTCTGCATTCAGTTGTGCTCTTATGAGGATTTTTCTCTTCTAGCAGTATTTTAACTAGCCTGTATCCTACATTCACACAGCAAATTTGTTCTTTTCTGCCTTGTTCAGCAGCTAAATAATCTTGCTCAGTTCTTTTGGTTTCCAGCTACTGTATTTTTTTCTCGCCTGCTCCCCTCACCTCTCCTATCCCCTCATCACCCCTGAATATGTGTAGTTTAGCAGTTAGCTAAAGATTTGAGAAGTTGATATTCACCCTTGGAAACTCATTCTTCTGATCTTAAAATGCAGACAGCAAATTCATCTCTCTACAGTCCTGGGGTTCCCTATAGACAAGAAGTAAAACTTCTAACAGAAAGCTTAGACTTATTTGGAAGGCTACCTGGGATATTTCTTTTAAGTTAGTTTGTTCATGTTTTGGAAAGATTGTTCCAATGGCAATGCGGGGCATGAAGTGTAGAAAGGATTCCATGATGAGACAGAGAAACAATTCGGTGGCTCTTACAACAGTTCAAATGAGGCATGAGGCACAACCAGAAAGGACAGAGGGAAAATGCATTGGAAAGAAATGCAAAATGAAGTCCACTCAGACCCAGGATGGAGAAAAGGGGATTAAGGATGATGGTGGTTTCTAGTTTGAAAGACGGATGAACAAGGATGTCATGAACTACTTGAGAGTGGTATCTGGGGCCTGAGTGCACCAGTTTGTTTAACCATTCACCTGCTGAGCAGTCTCCGGGCTGTTTCCAGTTTCTGGCCTTTATAAATAATGCCGCTATGAACAGATACATAAAGGCTTTTGTGTGAACATAAGTCTTCATTTCTCTGGAATAACTGCCCATGAATGTGAGTGCTGCATCCTATGGCAATTGCACGTTTACTTTTTTAAGAAACTGTCAAGCTGTTTTCCAGAATGGCTGTACCATCTTCCATTCCCACCAGCCAAGTGTGAGTGATCCCGTTTCCCCACATCCTCACCAGCACTGGTCTTGTTACTACTTTTTATTTTAGGCATTCTGATAGGTGTATAGTGACATGGCTTTAGTGTGCATTTTTTCTGACGGCTCATGATGTTGAACATCTTTTCATGTGCTTGTATGTTATCTGAAATGTCTCTTCAGGTCTTTTATTCATTTTTAAAGTAGATGGTTTGGTTTCACTGCTGAATTTGGATAGTTCTTTATATATTATAGATATGAGTCCTTTATCAGACATGTGATTTGCAAATAGTTTCTCCCAGTCTCCAGCTCCTCTCTTCATCTTCATTTTCCATTTTCCATTTTAGTCCATGATCCATTTTGAGTAAATTTTTGTATGAGGCATGAGGTTTAGATCAGAGTTCAGGATTTTTTCCTATGAATAATCAGGTAGCCAGTAACTTTTTTTAAGAGACAAGGTCTCACTCTGTCACCCAGGCTGGAACGTAATGACAAGATCAGAGCTCACTGCAGCCTCAACTCCTGGGCTCAAGTTATCCTCCTGCCTCAGCCTCCTGGAGTAGCTGGGACCACAGGCAGGTGTCACCATGACCAGTTAATTTTTTTACATTTTGTAGAGACAGGATCTTGTGCTATGTTACCCAGGCTGGTGTGGAACTCCTAGGCTAAAGTCATCATCCCACTTATATGGGGGCAGGCAGTGGCACATACCTGCAATCACAGCACTTTGGGAGGATGAAGCAGGAGAATAACTTGAACCCAGGAATTCCAGACCAGCCTGAGCAACAGAGGGAGGTCCTGTCTCAGCAAAAAATTTTAAACGTTAGCTGGGCATGGTGTTGTACACCTGTGGTCCCAGCTACTTGGAAGGCTGAAGTGGGAGGATCTCTCGAACCTACGAGGCTGAGGCTGCAGTGAGCCATGATTGCACCACTACACCAGCCTGGGAGAAAGTGAGACCCTGTCTCCAAAAAAAAAAAAAAAAAAAAAAAAAAATGCTAGAGCATATCCATATAAAGACAGGTATTGTCTTTTTGAAAATTTAATTACAGTTATATAATGGACATGTAAAATGTCCAGTTTGAAAGATTGAAAAATATATAACTCTAAGTATTCTTAGCTTAAAATTCTGATTCCTACCTAAGATATCGCATACTGTTTACATAAGTATCACGATGCCTGGACAACGACTAAAAATGTGTACGAGGGAGAAAAATGAGCATGTATGCCTATTAATTAAGGTATATTTCCCCCTTATTACATAAAAAAGTCATCACGGCAAACCCCTGTGACTGTATCTAAAGCAAGCCTACAGTTTTACCTCTCTGTATTATAAAATGCAAGGCTAAAATTCAAATACTAAACATTTCCTGAAGCCAAGGGTAGTTTACTTAAAATAAATGCCTAGCGTCCATATCAAAAATATGAAAAAGTTAGCTACTTCATAGCCATTCCAATCTAAGTTCAGCTTTTTCTTTTTTAATTGACACATAATTGTGTACTGTACATATGTATGGAGTACACATAGTGATGTTATAATACATGTAATGTATGTGATCAGCGTAATTAGCATATCCGCCATCTCAAACATTTATCATTTCTTTGTGTTGGTAACATTCAACACCCTTCCTCCAATTATCTGGAACTATCTATTTTTTTTTTTTTTTTGAGACAAAGTCTTGCTCTGTTGCCCAGGCTGGAGTGCAGTGGTGTGTTCTCAGCTCATCTGCTTCCCAAGTTCAAGCTATTCTCCTGCCTCGGCCTCCCTGGTAGCTGGGGTTACAGGCACCCACCACTACGCCCGGCTAATTTTTGTATTTTTAGTAGAGACAGGGTTTCACCACGTCGGCCAGGCTGGTCTCAAACTCCTGACCTCAGGTGATCCACCCAACTCAGCCTCCCAAAGTGCTAGGATTACAGGCATGAGCCACCGGGCCCAGCCTGAAACTATATATTCTTGTTAACTATAGTCATCCTATGTTATACAACACTAGAACTTATTCCTATCCAGCTATAATTTTGTATCCTTTAACAAATTTCTCCCCATCTCTCTCTTCCCCCACCCTTCTCACCCTCTAGGAGCCTCTGTCTACTTTCAACTTCCATGAGATCCACTCTTTTTGCCTTCCACATAAGAGAACATGTGCTGTGTAACTTTCTGTCCCTGGCTTATTTCATAATATCTTCCAGTTCCATCCACGTTGCTGAGAATAACAGGACTTCATCCTGTGTTATGGCTGAATAGTACTCCACTGTGTATCAAGACCACATTTTCTCTATCCATCATCTGCTGCTGGACACCAAGGCTGGTTCCATATCTTGGCTATGGTGAACAGTACTGTAGGAAACATAGAGGTGCAGATGTCCCTCCGACACTGATTTCCTTTTCTTTGAGTATCTACACTGTAGTGGGACTGCTGGATCACACTGTAATTTCATTTGCAGTTTTCTGAGGAGCCTCCATACTGTTTGCCATAGTGGGTGCCCTAGCTTACTCTTACTCTTTCTCTTTTTTCTCTTTAAGACAGTCTCACTGTTGCCCAGGCTGGAGTACAGTGGTGCAATCTCGGCTTGCTTACTGTAGCATCCACCTCCTGGGTTCCAGTGGTTCTCATGCCTTGGCCTCCCGAGTAGCTGGGATTACAGGCGCCCGCCTCTGCACCGGGCACATTTTTGTATTTTTTAGTAGAGATGGGGTTTCACCACCTTGGCCAGGCTGGTCTTGAACTCCTAGCCTCAAGTGACCCACCCACCTCAGCCGCCCAACAGTGCTGGGATTACAGGTGTGATCCACCACTCCCAGCTAATTTTTGTGTTTTTAGTAGAGACGGGGTTTCACCATGTTGGCCAGGCTGGTTTCAAACTCCTGACATCAGGTGATCTGCCTGCCTGGGCCTCCCAAAGTGCTTGGATGTCACTGTGCACCCCACGCCCAGCCAGCTGCTCTAGTGTACAACCCCCTACAGTGTGTAAGAGCTCCATTTTCTCCATATCCTCGCCAGCACTTGTTATTTTTTGTCTTTTTGATAATACTCATCCTAACAGGTGAGATGATACCTCCCTGTGGTTTTGATTTGCATTTCTGATTATAAGTGATACTGAGCATTTTTTTCACATATTTTTTGGCCATTTGTATGTCTTCTTTCAAGAAATGTCTGTTCGATTGGGTTTGGTAACACAAACCTGTAAGCCCAGCACTCAGAACGCTAAGGCAGGAGGACAGCTTGAGCCTAGACCAGCCTAGGCAGCATAGCGAAACCCTAGCTCAAAAATAAAAAAGAAAAGAAAAGAAATGTCTGTGTCTGTTCAGCTTTTTGACCTCCAAAAATTAAGAGCCCATTTTGGAATCAGACAACTTGCCTGATTCAGAGACAATCTGTGTTTGGTTCTACTCTGCTACTTCCAATTTGACTTTGGGAAGTTCCCTTAGCTACTTTGAGCTCAACTTCCTCAACATTAGCCAGGACTAAATACCATCTGCCTCTGCTGGTTAGCGCTGAGGACTCAAAGGAGAACCTCCACAACACCACTTCACAATGCCACCTGGTGGAAGCCCCTCAATGCGGGGCTGGTAGGATCATCTGAAGCCAAGTACAACTTTCCTTTCCACTGTCCCAGGCTCACTCTGCATATGATTAGCAAGGAATAGTGAAGAAAGGAAACCAAAATACTTGCTGAATTTTTAATAAGAAATTTTTAAAGGGGGGGTGGTGGGAAAATAGGAGGGAGAGGAGGGGAAGGAAAAGCAGCCGGCCACAAGTTCTAGTCCAGGGCTCATCCCCGGCCTCCTCACTCAGGCAATCACCAGTCCCCACCTCCTGGGGAGCGGTACTTTCTCGGCTGGCTTCACCCATATGGAAGGCACCGCCACAGGTGTTCAGAAACCAGGAGCACCTTGAAATGGGCAATGTGCTTTGGGTAGGAGACCTACAATTTCCCCAAAGAAACCATGGCACAAAAGTGACCCACATAGGAGGCACCAATGGCTGTAAACACTTGGTGGCAAAAAGTGATGTCATACCTTCTGTACAGGAGACATACACCCAAATAAAACTTGCCAAAATAGCAGAGAAAAAAATACAGCAGACATCCAGTGCCATTCTGTTACAGAAATATTTATATCCCAAAGCTAGGGACCTCTCTGGAATACTGTGTATATTTCCACGTTTCAAGGAAGATGTTTGGGTGCACTCACGTGTGTCTCAACAAACTTCCAGTCTCTGCTCTAAACCCTGTGGCTCCTCAGCAACACCCAAAAACAAGTATCAGTTTTCCTTCCAAATGGGAAATTTCCTGACCTAGCGAAACCAGCATCAAATCCACTTATTATGAGATAGCTGATTACAGGCGAAGCCCTCTAGTCCCAGGATGACTCCCCTCCTGTAGGAGCGGGAAGGATGTGCATAGCACTGGCCTGCCAGACCACATCTCCAGGCAGTTTCAAACCCTGGCTGCTCAGGTGAGCCATGATAAAAATCAAAACCAAGTATCTGAAAAGTGTACATGTCAAGAACCAGACCTCGGACCACACTCAGCAGAAATGGATGTTGCAAGGTTTGTTCAGAGACCTCCTCTCCATGCCCCCTCTCTCAGGGACCTGCCTCCTTGCACTAGGGGCCCAGGGCCAATGGACCACTCCCCTACCTCTACCCCAGTACATTTTCAGGAACAGCTCCCAGACTGTACCAGACCCTGAAATGTATTCACTGAATGCACTATTTCTTCAAATGATCATAAATCACCTGACTATAACAACAATTGTTTTAAAAGTGTTCTCTCTCTCTCGGGAATCGTGCCATGAGTTTCAGCAAGCAGCTTTGCTTCTCTCTACTGCAATTCTATCATTTGCAAAATGTTAACAGTTACTGTGTTCACCCATAGCATTATTGTAAAAACCCTTAAGAGCCACTTCATGTAGCCTGCCTGGAGCACAGACCCTGTCACATGGTAAATGCCCACTCAAGGTGAGTTATCTGTAGCTATTATTACCTAGCACTCCAGCGAACAAAAGGAGTCCATCAGGTCTCATCGTATCACCATGAAAGGATGTCCATGTAGACCGCGCAGTGGGAGTAGGGGGACTCAATGTTTATCAGGTACTATTTTGTTTTCTACAAAGTGTACATATATATTTGTAGGTACACTGGAAAAGATCTGGAAGGAAATATACCCAGTGTTAACAGTGACTACCCCAAAGACACATTCATCCAAACACACAACAGAGAAACACTCACGATCTTTCTGTCTTCCACATCATTTGAACTATTGTCAATAAGCATCTATGGCTTTTGTAAAGTTTTTGAAAGGAATTTATTGCATTTTTTTTCTGGAGAAACAAGCAGGAGCATGAAAAAGGTGGAAACAGAAGGTAAAATGGAATGAGACTCAATGGAATTGAGTCCAAGCCAGGCTCAGCAGGCACACGAACCACACACCTCTCACTACAACTCAATACCAGCTCTCTCTTCTCTTGGTCCAGTGTCCAAAGACTTAGAGAGAAAATGTTTATTGTAATCACATCAATCACGCCAAGGAGCTTGGAACCACCGTTTCAAACTCCTCTGGTTCTGTGGACCAGCCCGGGGCTGTTAGCTTTCCTGCTGTGTCTTTGGCTGGCCCGTAATCCCCTAGTGGTGGAAATGCACCTTGACACTTAGCCATCATCCCCACAACACTCAGCACCGCATGGAGGCCATGGCAGTGATACCCACTCGGACTGTGATTCTACTTATAAAGCAAAGGAACAGGGGCCAGATGTGACTTGCCTTTGGTAACTCACCAGCTGTTGCTTGAACCAGAACAAAGCCAGGTCTCCTGATGCCCAGAAAAGAGCTAGTGCCTGTCCCACTAGAAACGTGACGAAAATGTTTTGCTTGCTGTGAAAAGATGCACGACTGGAGAAGATGGGTGCAACTTCTCATGGAGGCACTCAGCCCAGATCACCAGGAAACAGGGCTGCTGGATGAGACACTCGGCCCAGCTCACAAGGAAACAGGGCTGACAGATGAGAAACTCGGCCCAGGTCACCAGGAAACAGGGCTGACAGATGAGAAACTCGGCCCAGGTCACCAGGAAACAGGGCTACCGGATGAGACACTCGGCTCAAGTCACCAGGAAACAGGGCTGCTGCATGAGACACTCGGCCCAGGTCACTAGGAAACTGGTCTGCCAGATGAGACACTAAGCCCGTCTACCGGAAAGGAAATCTGGCTGACCAGTGGAGGGAAATTCACACAGCCCAACGGCAGCAACAGCATGAACAAAACAAAAAATACCTGACTGGAAAGCCATAGCCTGGCTAGCAAATTCGAAACAGAGCCACAATCCTAGCAGCACATATCACTGCAACACAGAGCTTCAGTCAGTGTGCACACACTTTAAGTAGAAATGGAGAATGTCCATGTTTTTGGAACAATAGGGCTATTTGTGTGTGTGTGATGTCAAAGAAAACAGCTGAGAAGAAACTGTTGGCAAGGAAATAGAAATAGGCGCCCTTACACATTGACAGTGAGATAACGGTATGGCCCTAACGGAAGGGAATCGAGCAACACCCATCAACATTTAAAATGTGCACACCTGGATCCCACAATTCCATTTCTAGCAATGCATCCTATGAACATATTCATGCAAACATGCAAGAATTACGTACAACTCAGCATTGATTAATCCAAACGGTTGGGAACAACCTAAATATTTACCAGTGGGGAACTGGTGGAAAACAGTGTTTATCTTATGCCAACATCTGTGTTTTTAAAAAGAAGATACATAGGCTGGGCGCAGTCGCTCACACGTGTAATCCCAGCACTTTGAGAGGCTGAGGCAGGTGGATCACGAGGCCAAGATATCCAGACCATACTGGCCAACATGGTGAATACCTGTCTCTACTAAAAATACAAAAATTATCTGGGCATGGTGGCACACGCCTGTAGTCTCAGCTACTCAGGAGGTTGAGACAGGAGAATCGCTTGAACCTGGGAGGCGGAGGTTGCAGTGAGCTGAGATCACACCCACCTGGTGACAGAGCAAGACTCCATCTTGTAAAAAAACAAAAACAGACAAACAACAAAACTGGCAGCAGTGGTCACAGAGCAGTGACTGGAGCAGGACTGCCTTTCACTCTCCAGGACCTTTTGAATGTCGCTCATATTACATATTCAAAATATATGACTACAGCAAATATTTTCAAAGTAACTACGAAAAACTGGAGATATAATATTATCATAACACACAGGACTGTTGCATAATTAAAGGATGAAAAACATTAAGCACTATCAGAGTTCAAAGGAAAAAGATTAACTCTAGCTTGGATGTCAGAGCGGGGATCGTGTAAAGGAAGTGAGTATTTCAAGTCTTGAAGGATAGAGAAGATTTAAAGAGACAGAAGTGTGGAGATGATGTCCCAGAAGGAGATAAGAACATAGGCGAAGACGATGAAGAGATGAGAAGGTATAAATTCTAAGTGCAGCTCTCAGGCTGGGCTTCAGAACAGGGCTTAGGCAACAAGCTGGAGTGCAAGGCTGATGGCGGGAATGGAGACACTGAAACCCAAACTTGCATATCATGCCCGGATCATGAGCCTTGAATGCCAAGCCAGGGAACCCGTCCTTGATCTTAACAACGAAAAATCACTGGGCTGGGTGTGGTGGCTCATGCCTGTAATCCAGTGCTTCGAGAGGCTGAGGCGAGAGGACTGCTTGTGGCCAGGAGTTTGAAACCACCCTGGACAACACAGCAAGACTCTGTCCTTACAACATTTTAAAAATTGGCTAGGCAGGTTAGCACACCTGTAGTCCCAGCTACTCAGGAGGCTGAGGTAGGAGGATCACTTAAGTCCAGGAACTTAGGGTTACAGTGAGCTGTGATGGCACACCTGCATTCCAGGCTGAGCAACAGAGCAAGGGCATGTCTCAAAAATCAAATAACGTACCTCAAAATAATAAGAGCTATTTATGACAAACCCACAGCTAATATCATACTGAATGGGCAAAAACTGGAAAAATTCCCTTTGAAAACTGGCACAAGACAGGGATGCCCTCTCTCACCACTCCTATTTAACATAGTATTGGAAGTTCTGGCTAGGGCAATCAGGCAAGAGAAAGAAATCAAGGGTATCCAGTTAGGAAAAGAAGAAGTCAAATTGTCCCTGTTTGCAGATGACATGATTGTATATTTAGAAAACCCCATCGTCTCAGCCCAAAATCTCCTTAAGCTGATAAGCAACTTCAGCAAAGTCTCAGGATACAAAATTAATGTGCAAAAATCACAAGCATTCTTATACACCAGTAACAGACAAGCAGAGAGCCAAATCAGGAATGAACTTCCATTCACAATTGCTTCAAAGAGAATAAAATACCTAGGAATCCAGCTTACAAGGGATGTAAAGGACCTCTTCAAGGAGAACTACAAACCACTGCTCAGTGAAATCAAAGAGGACACAAACAAATGGAAGAACATACCATGCTCATGGATAGGAAGAATCAATATCGTGAAAATGGCCATACTGCCCAAGGTGATTTATAGATTCAATGCCATCCCCATCAAGCTACCAATGAGTTTCTTCACAGAATTGGAAAAAACTGCTTTAAAGTTCATATGGAACCAAAAAGAGCCCGCATTGCCAAGACAATCCTAAGTCAAAAGGACAAAGCTGGAGGCGTCACGCTACCTGACTTCAAACTATACTACAAGGCTACAGTAACCAAAACAGCATGGTACTGGTACCACAACAGAGATATAGACCAATGGAACAGAACAGAGTCCTCAGAAATAATACCACACATCTACAGCCATCTGATCTTTGACAAACCTGAGAGAAACAAGAAATGGGGAAAGGATTCCCTATTTAATAAATGGTGCTGGGAAAATTGGCTAGCCATAAGTAGAAAGCTGAAACTGGATCCTTTCCTTACCCCTTATACGAAAATTAATTCAAGATGGATTAGAGACTTAAATGTTAGACCTAATACCATAAAAACCCTAGAAGAAAATCTAGGTAGTACCATTCAGGACATAGGCATGGGCAAGGACTTCATGTCTAAAACACCAAAAGCAACGGCAGCAAAAGCAAAAATTGACACATGGGATCTAATTAAACTAAAGAGCTTTTGCACAGCTAAAGAAACTACCATCAGAGTGAACAGGCAACCTACAGAATGGGAAAAAATTTTTGCAACCTACTCATCTGACAAAGGGCTAATATCCAGAATCTACAAAGAACTCAAACAAATATACAAGAAAAAAACAAACAACCCCATCAAAAAGTGGGGAAAGGATATGAACAGACATTTCTCAAAAGAAGACATCCATACAGCCAACAGACACATGAAAAAATGCTCATCATCACTCGCCATCAGAGAAATGCAAATCAAAACTACAATGAGATACCATCTCACACCACTTAGAATGGCAATCATTAAGAAGTCAGGAAACAACAGGTGTTGGAGAGGATGTGGAGAAATAGGAACACTTTTACACTGTTGGTGGGATTGTAAACTAGTTCAACCATTATGGAAAACAGTATGGCGATTCCTCAAGGATCTAGAACTAGATGTACCATATGACCCAGCCATCCCACTACTGGGTATATACCCAAAGGATTATAAATTACTCTACTACAAAGACACATGCACACGTATGTTTATTGCGGCACTATTCACAATAGCAAAGACTTGGAATCAACCCAAATGTCCATCTGTGACAGACTGGATTAAGAAAATGTGGCACATATACACCATGGAATACTATGCAGCCATCAAAAAGGATGAGTTTGCGTCCTTTGTAGGGACATGGATGCAGCTGGAAACCATCATTCTTAGCAAACTATCACAAGAAGAGAAAACCAAACACCGCATGTTCTCACTCATAGGTGGGAACTGAACAATGAGATCACTTGGACTCGGGAAGGGGAACATCACACACTGGGGCCTATCATGGGGAGGGGGGAGGAGGGAGGGATTGCATTGGGGAGTTATACATGATATAAACGTCATGCACATGTACCCTAGAACTTAAAGTATAATAAAAAAAAATAAAAAAAAAAAAAAAAAAAAAAAAAAAAAAGAAAAAAAAAAAAAAAAAAAGAAAAAAAAATCAAATAAAATGAAATAAAATCACTAAAAGTTTGTATAGATATAAAGTATAAAATCATACCATATATGATTTAATCCAGATATATAATATAAATAAGAGGGGGGAAAGAGAAATTAGGAAGCTATTATAAGAAGACAAGTCAACTAAGACGCGAGCAAAGGCCCTGGGTTCACAGCACTATCTTTATATAAAGGAATGAACTACCACATTTATTTTCATAGCATCACCAACTTAAACACAGGCTACAGTATTCTGGAACCATCTCTGTATCAGTCAAATCAGGTGGCCATAATACCATAGGCAAATACCATAAAAAACACCATAGGTTGTGTGGTTTAAACATTAGTTTATTTCTCACAGCTCTGGAGGCTGGAAGTCCAAGATCAAGATGTCGGCCAACTCAGTTCCGGGACAGGGACCTCTTCCTGGCTTGCAGACAGCCACCTTTCTCTGGTTTCCTCACACCAGGGCAGTGGGAGCTCTCTGCTTTCTCTTTTTTTTTTTTTTTTTTGAGACAGAGTCTCACTCTGTCACCAGGCTGGAGTACAGTGACACAATCTCAGCTCACTGCAACCTGCGGCTCCCTGGTTCAAGCAACTCTCCTGCCTCAGCCTCTCGAATAGCTGGGATTACAGGCATGTGCCACCACACGCAACTAATTTTTGTATTTTTAGTAGAAACAGGGTTTCAGGATGGTCTCAATCTCCTGACCTCATGATCTGCCCACTCGGCCTCCCAAAGTGCTGGGATTACAGGTGTGAGGCACCACACCTGGCCTGGTTTCTCTTCTTCTAAGGGCACTAATCCTGTCAGACCAGGGCCCAAGCTCATGACCTCATCTAACTCTAATCACCTCCCAAAGGTCCTATCCCCCACTACCATCACACTGGCAGTTAGGGCTCCAGTACAAGAATCTGGGAGAGACATAAACATTCAGTTTATAACAATGTCTTTTCAATCCTGTTGAAAAAGCAACCAAATGAGTAGGCGACAAAGTACCTTCTATGTAAACAAGTCAGGACTTTTCATATTTCTGCTAACACATTAAAGTCAATTTAAAATGTCTGATAACAAGAGTCAGAAGCAGAGATGAATGAAAGTTAGTTACTCTGCATTTTAGGCCCACATTGAGTTGTCTTCCAATGACATTGTGGCACAAAGAACACTGCTTTCTATTCCTGCTTTGGCCACCAAAGAAGCTGGAAGAGTTCCCTGTATTTCCATTTATCTTGAAAGTCACTGGGCTGAACTGGCAGACCTCCAAGGTCCCTTCCATTCACAAATTCCACAAATAATTTCCTACCAACAGAGGCTACACAAATAAACTACACTGACGAAGGAGAAAGCTAACACTAGCAAACAATGAGATGCACACAAGACAAGACGAATAGAGAAGTGAATCAACCACAAACTGGTGGATGATGAGCCGGCGGTGGATAAAAACACATTCCCTAACGATGGACAGAGAGGCAATGGCGCCGAGGTAGTATTGTTGAAGATTTCCTATTTTAAATCTTCCAGATAAATGGCCCAATTGTTTATATTCATTCTGATTAAATGTGAACGTGAAAACTTCCTCCAGGGGACACAGACATCTAAAAAGTTCCCAATGTATCCAATTTGTCATTTGATATTTTTACTGACAAAAAAAATGAGGGACTGAATATACACACAGACCATGCCTGATCATATGTATAAAGACAGAACTCAGACCACAACCTGTAGCTGCCCACCCAGGAAACCAAACCCCTATCTACAGTAAACAGCCAGGAGGCCAGTCAGGCTAGTACATCAAACAGGAAGCCAGACTGCTCTCTCTCCACAACCCAGAAACTAAACCACAACTCTGTCCCACGTGGCCAGGACTTGACTCAAAACTGACAGCCACCCTAATTTTGGCCCCTATTTTCAGTTAGGATCATTCAGAGAAAGCCAAATGCACCCCTAACCAATCACATAGGACATCCCACTTCTGCGCAGCCGCCTCCAGCCCCCACAACAGCCTCCACTGGGAGCCGTTCTTTTCCATCCTGAAGCTTCCCCACTCCTCATCCGCCACGCACTTACATGTCAGTCTCTGCCACACGCAAGTGACGGTGCCGACTCCCTTGCCGCAGCAGCTCTGAGAAAGTCGCCTCTGCCTGTCTCATGTGGGCGGCCTTCCTTTATTTCCCCCAAAGAATAAATCTTAAATGACGGGCTTCTCTCTATATGGCCAAGCTATACAATTCAGAAGCCCAGCATGGCAGATTCCAAGCGTGGAAAGACCATACACCCCTCAGGTCTTCTTTCCACAAAACACAGCTTCCTTGAGTTCTTCAGTCACTCCGACCAACCTCGGAAGGAACCAGTGTTATGGAAAGATCAAGGGCCTTGAAGTCAAACTTCTGAGTTCATCAAGTACCTTTTCTTTCCACTTAAGAAATCACATGGACTTGGCCAAGCGTGGTGGCTCACACCTCTAATCCCAGCACTTGGGGAGGCCGAGTTAGGCGGATCACCCAAGGTTGGGAGTTCAAGACCAGCATAACCAACATGAAAAAACCCCGTCCCTACTAAAAATACAAAATCAGCCTGGCATGGTGGCGCATGCCTGTCATCCCAGCTACTCGGGAGGCTGAGGCAGGAGAATCACTTGAACCTGGGAAGCAGAGGTTGTGGTGAGCCGAGATCGCGCCATTGCACTGCAGCCTGGGCAAGAAGAGCAAAACTATGTCTCGAAAAAAAAAAAAAAAAAAAAACAGCAACAGCAACAACAACAAATGACGTGACCTTGAACAATTTTCTTAACTTCTCTAAGCCTCTATCTTCATCTTCCATAAGAGAATTTTACCTCCAAGATTGCATTAAATGGAATCCCACATGTAAAACAGGTGACAAATATTAGAGGCCCAACAGCTGTGTGCTCCTACTGCCACCCCACTTTACCCCAAAGGAGAAGCAAAGACATCCAGAAAAAGCCTGTTGATCCCTGCACCTCAGCATCCTGTGTTCACACAAGGTGCAGTGGGATCCAGACTTACCGGGGTCACCCAAATACAAGACACGTTTTGATTTTTCAACTTAGGTACACATGGCTTCTAACGTTCACCATATATGATCCATAATTTAGAAGAGATTTTCCTACACTACCCCGTGGTTCTATTTTAGCTATTATGTGCTATAATAGCTCACTCTCTTAAGCCCTCTTCAGTATCAAAAACAAAACTTTAATCTGTAACACGGTTATCAGCAGTGAAAGTGGAAAAGGTACCTATGAGTCAAAATGACCCTCTGCCCCGCCCCGCCACACCCTACAAAAAGCTGTTCAGGAGTATTTGGGCTGATTATGAGAAGGCTGTCTGTATTCTCAGGGACAGACAAATGCCTACCCTGGTTAGAAGCTGCACGCTCAGCCTTCAGGTTAGAAAGCTCCCCACACCCTCTACCCAAGGAGAAGAGAAGCAAATGGGGTGGCCAGGCTCCAGGACGTGGACTGTTTAGTGTGGTTTCTGCAGTCCAGGTCACCGCCATGGGTGAATCTTTTCCTTCCTTCTTTTCCACCCAAGTGCCCAAGGTCCTACGGCTGCTATAGGGCCTCTTCCCTACGATGAGTCACCCCAGCTATTCCCCTTCCCTCTTTTTTTTTTCTTTTTTTTTCTTTTGAGATGGAGTCTCACTCTGTCACCTAAGTGGGAGTTCAGTGGTGCAATCTTAGCTCACTGCCACCTCTGCCTCCCGGGTTCAAACAATTCTCCTGCCTCAGCCTCCCAAGTACCTGAGATTACAGGCACCCACCACCACGCCCAGCTAATTTTTATATTTTTAGTAGAGACAGAGTTTCAACTTGTTGGCCAGGCTGCTCTCGAACTCCCGACCTCAGATGATCCACCTGCCTTGGCTTCCCAAAGTGCTGGGATTACAGGCATGAGCCACCGCATCTGGCCGAGTCAGCCCAGCAATCCTGACTTTTTGTTCTGGCAAAATTACTGTCTTCCACGTCTACCTTCCAAGTAGCTAAATCAGAGATCTGGCCTTGGGGCAGGCTTGAAGAATCCCTGTTTTTGGTCCTCAAGAAGTCCCACCAGGGTCTGGGACAATTCCAAGACTTGTGTCCTTAAAAAGGAAAGAAACCTCACATACATGGCTCTCACAGAGCTCAGGCAGAGCTCAGGCAAGGCTTGGGAGGCGGCCCTAAGGTTTGGGTGTGCCATCTATGATAACAGCTAAGAGATCCGAAGCCAGCTGTCTGGGTTCAAACCTCAGTTCCAACAGCACTGGCTGTGTGATGTTAGACAACGTCCCCAGCCTCTCTGTGGTTCAGTTTCCTCACTGTAAAAGGGCCACAATAATAGAGCTGCTTTAAAAATTAAGTGAATTAGTGCGTAAAAGGTCTTTAGAACAATGCTTGGCACATGAGGGAGTTCAACAGACACGTATTGAACAGAGTAACTTAGCAATTACTAAATATACGCATGCAGGCCAGGCGTGGTGGCTCACACCTGTAATTCCAAAACTTTGGGAGGCTGAGGCGAGAGGGTCACTTGAGCCCAGGAGTTTGAGACTAGCATGGGCAACACAGCAATATTCCATCTCTAAAAATAAAACATATATGTATATATACACTCATATATTCACAGTGTATTTATAATATACAAAATAGCTGGAATACAGACTTAACTATTCACAATGGTTACTTCTAGAGAAGGGGGAATGCAAATTTCAAATTTTTACCCCACACATATATTCTTGTATTCTCTGAAATATTTAAGCAAATTGTACGTATAAACTTGCCCCAAAACACATAGCAGAACAATGTAGTTTTGACTCAAAAATCTTCAAATCATGATGGAATTGTCCTGTGAAAGTAAAGTTAGAGAGATGAAAAGTCTCCCTCCAGCCTAAATGCTCTTTCATATGACCTATATGACGCAAACCAATGCAGACACCCCAATCCTTTCCCCACTGTCATAAGAAGTTTTCAGTGAACTGCATTCCCCTTTACAAACTAGATGATAGTTACAGTTACCAGGCAAGAACGTGGATCTAGTTCTGCTTTTTCAAAGGCCAATGTTCCTCACATAATAGCAATGCATTCTTCAACCGGTCAACTGTCCACAGCACCTGAGGTGACAGACGCAAAGTGCTTGGCACTTACTTACTCTTACCGGTTTATTACAAAGAAGAGAACACGGGAACAGCCAAATGCAAGAGACGCACAGAGCACACCATGGGGCAGAGAGGTCGGGGCTCCCATGCCATCCCTGGAAGTGCCTCTTCCCCAGCACCAAATGAGTTCACCAAAGCAGAAGCTCTCAAAACCCAATACTTACAGGGATTTATGGAGTTTTCATAACAGACATGATTAAGTCATTGGCCACCCGTGACTAGCTCAATCTCCAGCCTGTCTCGTCTCCCCTCCCACAGGTAGGGGTGAAGCTGATACATCCAACTCTTTAATCATGACTCATCTTTCTGGCAACCAGCCCTGATCCTGAACCTGTCCAGGGGCCCAAAGCCACCTGTCATCTCATTATCATACAAAAGACACTCCTATCACCCCAGAGATTCCAAAAGTCTTAGAAGCTCTTGTGTCAGGTATTGAAACCTAAAACCAAATATTTCAACCAATGATGTTCCTATCGCTCAGGAAGCTACAATGCTTTTAGAAGCTCCGGGCCAAAAACCAGGAAGAATACTAAATAGATACACTATTGTACTATGTATCCCACTATCATGATAATTTTTTTTGAGACAGAGTCTACATCTGTTGCCCAGTTTGGAGTGCAGTGGTGCGGTCTCAGCTCATGGTGCGATCTCAGCTCACTGCAACCTCCACCTCCCAGGTTCAAGCAATTCTTGTGCCTCACCCTCCTGAGTAGCTGGGACTACAGGTGTGCGACACTACAACTGACTAATTTCGGCATTTTTTAGTAGAGACAGGGTTTCACTGTGTTGGTCAGGCTGGCCTTCAACTCCTGGCTTCAAGTGATCTGCCCGCCTCGGCCTCCCAAAAATCTGAGATAAGTCACGAGCCACCATGCCTGGCCTCACTATCACAATAATTATACTGAGAGGATGGGGGAAAAAACGTGGACAACAGGAGGAGCGGGAAGGGTAAGCAACCTGAATCCTTGTCTTCCACAGTAGGACATCTCCCTGTCTTTCACGCAATCTAGAAGAACAAGCTAAAACATAAACACAGTAACCTCCAAGGAGCAGGGATCAGAGTAGAGAAGGGTAAGGTAGGGGATTGCTGGGTTTTGTCCTAAGACTTGTTAATTTCTGACTCTTAGAGCTGTATGCCTGTACAACTTTGCTAAAAATGAGTATTTACCTGTAATCCCAGCACTTTGGGAAGCCAAGGTGGGCAGATCACGAGGTCAGGAGATCAAGACCATCCTGGCTAACACGATGAAACCCCATCTCCACTAAAAATACAAAATATCAGCCAGGCGTGGTGGCGGGCACCTGTAGTCCCAACTACTTAGGAGGCTGAGGCAGGAGAATGGTGTGAACCCAGGAGGCAGAGCTTGCAGTGAGCTGAGACCACGCCACTGCACTCCAGCCTGGGTGACAGAGCGAGACTCCGTCTCAAAAAAAAAAAAAAAAAAAAAAAGAGTATTTAATTTTTAATCAAAATCTGATACTTGACCAAAAACAATAGTATACTAAGTGATACGGTTTTTTGTTTTTGTTTGAGAGAGGGTTTCAATCTCTTGCCCAGGCTAGAGCGCCATGGTGCAATTCTAACTTACTACAGCCTCAAATTATTGGGATCAGGTGATCAACCTCCCGAGTAGCTAGAACCACAGGGGTGCACCGCCACCTCCAGCATTTTTTTTTTTTTTGGTACAGTCGGAGGTCTCGCTATGTTGCTGGTCTTAAACTCCTGACCTCAGTGGATCCTACTGCCTCAGCCTCTCTAAGTGCTGGGATTACAGGTGTGAGCCACCACACCAGGCCCAAGTGGCGTATTCTAAATTTTTTTGGAATCCAACCACTCTGAAAATGTATGGAGAGCGGCTGGGCACAGTGGCTCAAGCCTGTAATCCCAGCACTTTGGGAGGCCGAGACGGGCGGATCACGAGGTCAGGAGATCGAGACCATCCTGGCTAACAAGGTGAAACCCCGTCTCTACTGAAAACCACAAAAAACTAGCTGGGTGAGGTGGCGGCGCCTGTAGTCCCAACTACTCGGGAAGCTGAGGCAGGAGAATGGCGTGAACCCGAGAGGCGGAGCTTGCAGTGAGCTGAGATCCAGCCACAGCACTCCAGCCTGGGTGACAGAGCGAGACTCCGTCTCAAAAAAAAAAAAAAGTAAAGAAAAAAAGAAAATGTATGGAGAGCTATAAATCGTCTCCCCATAAACACATGGATGCATATACACAAAATTGTTGCACAGGATTTTGGGGACATCATAAATTTCTGAGAGCTGGGTTAAGAACCTTAGGATTATAGATTCCAATTTCTTTATTTTTTCTTTTTCTTTTTTTTTTTCTGAGACAGAGTCTTGCCTGTCATCCAGGCTGGGGTGCACTGCGTGAACTCGGCTCACTGCAAGCTCTGTCTCCTGGGTTCACGCCATTCTCCTGCCTCAGCCTCCAGAGGAGCTGGGACTACAGGCGCCTGCCACCATGCCCGGCTGATTTTTTGTATTTTTAGTAGACGCAGGGTTTCACTATAGCCTGGTTGGTCTCAATATCCTGACCTCATGATCTGCCCTCCTCGGCCTCCCAAAGTCTGGGATTATAGGTGTGAGCGACCGCGCCCGGCCCTAGATTCTGGTGTATTAAAGGAAATGTATTTCAAGTCAGAGCTTGTCATTTATTGCACAGGAAAATAAAAACTTCATTTAAAAAACCAAACACACACACATGATAAAATGAGGTCCTGCTTGGTTTTAAACTACTTGGTGACCACCATCAGTTATTTTCTTGACCACAGCATGTACCTAATTCCTAAGTATGAAAAAAGGTACAAATATTGTTTATTGGGCTTTTGGCTTCAGCCTTGAAACAATCGGATTCTCTCAAACTCAGGAATGTGAATCGCTGTTGGGTTGATGCAGCTGTTTCCATCCTAGAAATGGACCTGGAATCATGTGCTTTTCACCCATGGAGAGTCCTTTGTGTAAAACTTGAAAAGGCAAGGTCCCAAATTCCCCATATGGGTGTTTCTTCCAGTAGAGGAATTACTCTAATGACTTCTTAGCAAAACTTACATAATCAGGGCAGGCCATCAAAAGACTCCAAAACACAAAGTTTAGCTCCATTTCTGATGGACCTGTCTCCACTGCTATCAGTCTCACCAACAGCTTCACATCAAGTCAGAGGAACGGTTTTTTCATTTAAGAAGGATCTTCATGGCTGGGTGCGGTGGCTCATGCCTGTAATCCTATCACTTTGGGAGGCCAAGGTGGATGGATCACTAGGTCAGGAGTTTGTGACCAGTCTGGTCAACATACTGAAACCCCGTCTGTACTAAAAATCCAAAAATTAGCCGGGCTTGGTGGCACGTGCCTGTAGTCCCAGCTACTCAGGAGGCTGAGGCAGGAGAACAGCTTGAACCCGGGAGGTGGAAGTTGTAGTGAGCCAAGATCGTACTACTGCACTCCAGCCCAGGCAACAGAATGAGACTCCATCTCAAAAAAAAAAAAAAAAAAAAAAAAGGTATCTGTTAACCAGAGGCAATGAAAAGCACCTCCCAGGCTGCTGTAGTAAGTGGATCGGTAACTGTGGTGGGAGATTCCAACCCCCGAGACCTGTGACTATGTCACGCAGCAAAAGGGCTTTGTCACAGGCCTTAGGAGAAGGATCCTGGGCTATCCAGGGAGGTGCAATCTAATCCCATGAGGCTCTAAAAGCATAGAACTGGCCAGGCGAGGTGGCTCACGCCTGTAATCTCCGCACTTTGAGAGGCTAAGGCAGGCGGAGCACGAGATCAAGAGATGGAGACTACCCTGGTTAAAATGGTGAAACCCCATCTCTACTAAAAATACAAAAATTAGTCGGGCATTGTGGCGGGCACCTGTAGTCTCAGCCACTCAGGAGGCTGAAGCAGGAGGGTCACTTGAACCCGGGAGGTAGAGGTTGCAGCGAGCTGAGATCACACCACTGTACTCCAGCCTGGCCAGCAGTGTGAGACTCCATCTCAAAAAAATATTTTAAAATAGGGCATAGAAGTTTCTCCGAGTGGAAGAAGAGAAATGCACACAGGGGAACTGGAGAGCCTGACCAGGTCCCTGGCCCAGCTAGTCCTGAGCTGATGGGACCACGTGCAAAGACCAGATAGAGGCCTCAGGAACTGAGGGCAGCCCCCAACAGATGGCCAGCAAGGGAACAGACACCTCAGTCCTGCAACCACAAGGAACTAGATTTGGCCAAAAGTGCTTGGAAACAATTCTCCAATGAGGAATGCAGCCGAGACCACGTGGTGATTTTTGCCCACTGACACCCACGTCAGACTTCTGCCCTACAGAACTGTGAGATGATACAATTTCAATTGTTTTAAGCCACAAAATATATGGAAATGTGGTAAAGCAGCAACAGAAATGAATACAGTGATTTACGTGGAAACACCTAGAAGAGTGTCTGGCACGGTGTTGTCACCTGACAAGCGTTTCCCGATTTCCTTACATCGCAAGGCAGGGCTGGCCACACTCCATCCAAAAGAGATGATAGACTTGCTCTGACAAAACAGATTCAGTGAATTACAAATGGCCCAGAACACCTACAAATTTCATGTTTCAGGTAAGTGATTGCCTTTCCTTTCACTTAGAAACCTCCCAATGCTTATCTTACTGATAAACTCTAAGGACCAGGCAGGATACTAAACACCAGACAAACCCAGCCCCAGATGCCCCCAGGGAGCCCATCCCAGCACTCACTCCGCTGCACTGAAATGATGTCCAGGTCAGTTTATCCCACTAGACCAAGAATTCCAGCTCTCCATGTGTGAGTCATCAGTGCTGCCTCTGCATCTCTGCTTCTACGATGGTGCTTCTGCACTTCACGGGAAATCTGTATCAATGTTTGTCAACACTATATATGACAGTATAACGTAATATCTGCACAGAAAGTATAAGTTCTCTGAGGACCAGGGCCGGGTTTATTAGCCTTTGTACTCCCACTGCCACTGTCTGGGACACCAGAGGCACTCGGTAGAAGTTGGTGAAGAGAAAGGAAAGGCAGAGGAGAGACAGGAAAGCAGGACCAACACTGCAGACACAGATTCTGGGGTGGCTGGAGGAGAGGCAGGGCAGAGAAACTTCCTGGATGCTGGCATGGGGTTCACTGTGATACCTGCTGCTGGATTTCAAATGTCAAAGGTGATGCTTTGCTGACCTTGACCTCTGACTGCCCTTTAACTGTCCTTTAGCTTTCCCAACCTCAAGACAGGGCACTTAGAAACTGCAATGTCAAGAAATTATGCTTCATTAAAGCATGGAATATTATTTACATGGACCTTCATTACTTCATTTTTTACATGGGAATGTAAATAATTGAAGAGATTGTTAAAGACTAAATCAGGCACATTCTATAACTTTGTAAAATATTAATGATAACTGAAACACAAATTTTGATGGTCCCCAAAAATGCTAAAATATAAAACAATACCGGCCAATTAAAGATAGAAAAGAATCCTAATGAAGCTCCCCAACAGACACATTAAAACTTCTCTGTACATTGAACATTTCGGATTTCAAAGGAAAACCCAGATTCATTCCATTCTTAATACGGCGTTTAAAAAAAAAAAATCTTAGGTAATACAATATTTCATTTAAAATTTACAAAATTCCATTACATTCATGATTTCATTTCATCCTCAGAACAGTCTCCTGAGTTAGGCAGAACAGGTATTACTAACAACTAACTCCATTTTACAGGTGAGGGAACTGAAATACTTGGACTTAACAAAAGCTTTAATAGGGCCACATATCGAAACCAAATCCTCTGCTCAAAAGAACTAGAATAAGTTATCTTTTACATATTATTCATACTTATATCCTGTCAACATGCAAAAATGTTTTGAGGTAGCCTGCAATAATAGACACCTATCTAATAAAAACATTAAAATGAAAAACAGGTGGGAAAAAAAACAGCAGGTGACATGGGAGACAGATAAAAGTAGATACCAAAGACTGAGACTTAGAATCTAAGAAAACTTCATCTCTGACCTTCCAGTTACAGGGAGATAATACTAAAGGAAACAAGATGGTTTATAGACTCATAAACTGACAAAAGAGAGGTTGCATCAGTTCTGAACTATGAAACACTCCTGGCAGCCACAGCAAATCTCTAGGACAACATAGCAATGGCATCAAAGCAAGAGTATACTTCAGTGATAGAGTGAATTAAGTTCCCTATTTGGGACTCAGGCCAGGGCTAGAGAAAAGAACTCTGAAATGTAGAGCTCAAAAATATATCCTCTGTCGGCC
>NW_022680675.1:0-192553 GCF_009764315.1 Trachypithecus francoisi | reverse complement strand
GTCCCAGCTACTCGGGAGACTGAGGCAGGAGAATGGTGTGAAATCAGGAGGTGGAGGTTGCAGTGAGCTTAAATTGTGCCACTGCACTCCAGCCTGGGTGACAGAGCCAGACTTTGTCTAAAAAAATATAAACAAATAAACAGAAAGAAGCTTTCCGAAAAAGTTCTTTGTGATATGTGATTTCATCTCACCGAGCTATACCTTTCTTTTCATGGAGCAGTTTGCTAGCACTCTTTTCATGGAATCTGCAAAGGGATATATGGGAGTGCATTGAGGCTTATGGTGAAAAATGAAATATCCTCAGATAAAAACTAGAAAGAAGCTTTCATAGATATTTTTGATGTATGAATTCAACACACAGAATTTCAGCTTTCTTTTCTTGGAGCAGTTTGCTAACACTGTTTTCATGGAATCTGCAAAGAATATTTGGGAGTGCTTTGAAGTCTATGGTGAAAAAGGAAATATCCTAAGATAAAAACCAAAAAGAAGCTTTCTGAGAGACTGCTTTCTGATATGTGAATTCATCTCACAGAGTTACACTGTTTTTTTCATTGAGCAGTTTACTAACAGTGTTTTCTTTGAATATGCAATGAGATATTTCAGAGCACATTGAAGCTTAGGGTGGCAAAGGAAGTATCCTCATGTAAAAATTAGAAAGAAGATTTCTGAGGAAGTGATTTGTGATGTGTGAATTCTTCTCACACAGTTACAGAATTCTTTTCATGGAGCAATTTGGTATCACTGTTTTTTGGGAATCTGAGAAAGGATATTTTGGATCGCAGTGAAGCCTGTGGAGACAAAGAAAATATTCCCAGTTAGAAACTAGAAGGAAGATTTCTGAGAAAGTTCTTTGTGATGTGTGAATTGATCTCATAGAGTCACAGCTTTCTTTTCATGGAGGAGTTTGCTAACACTGTTTTCATGGAAACTGCAAAGGGATATTTGGGAGCGCCTTGAGGCCTACCTTGAAAAAGGAAGCATCAACAGATAAAAACTAGAAAGAAGCTTTTTGAGAAACTGCCTTGTGTTGTGTGAATTCATATAAGAGTGTTATACACTTCTTTTCAGACAGCAGTTTTCTAATATTGTTTTTGTGGAATCTGCAAGGGATATATGGGAGCGAGTTGAGGACTATGGTGTAAAAGGAAATATCCTCAGATAAAAACTAGAAAGAAGCTTTCTGAGAAACTGCTTTGTGGTGTGTGAATTCATGTCACAGAGTTACACGGTTCTCTTCAATGAACAGTTTGCTAACACTGCTTTCATGGAATCTGCAAAGGGATATTTGGGAGAGCATTAAAGCCTATATTGAAAAAGGAAATATCCTCAGATAAAAACCAAAAGAAGGTTTCTGAGAAACTACTTTGTGACGTGCAAATTCATCTCATGAGTTACACTGTTCTTTTCATTTACTACATTGTTAACACTCTTTTCTTGGATTCTGGAATGGGACATTTCCAAGCGCATTGAAGCTTATGGTGACAAAGGAAATATCCTCATATAAAAACGAGAAGAAGCATATGAGAAACTGCTTTATGTTTTGTTAACTCATCTCACAGAGTTACATGATTCTATTCATGGATCAATTTGATAGCACTGTTTTTGGGGAATATGAGACGGGATAGTTTTAATCTCCTTGAAGCCTATGGTGACAAAGAAATATGCTCAGATAAAAACTAGAAATAAGCTTTCTGAGAAACCTTTTTCCTGATGTGTGAATTCATCTCACAGAGTTACACCTTTCTTTTCATGGAGGAGTTTGTTATACTGTTTTCCTGGAATCTGCAAAGGGATTTGGGAGCACATTGAGGCCTACGATATATCCTCCAATAAAAACTAGAAAGAAGCTTTCTGAGAAACTGCTTTGTGGTGTGTGAATTCATGTCACAGAGTTACACGGTTCTCTTCAATGAACAGTTTGCTAACACTGCTTTCATGGAATCTGCAAAGGGATATTGGGAGAGCATTAAAGCCTATATTGAAAAAGGAAATATCCTCAGATAAAAACCAAAAGAAGGTTCTGAGAAACTACTTTGTGACGTGCAAATTCATCTCATGAGTTACACTGTTCTTTTCATTTACTACATTGTTAACACTCTTTTCTTGGATTCTGGAATGGGACATTTCCAAGCGCATTGAAGCTTATGGTGACAAAGGAAATATCCTCATATAAAAACGAGAAAGAAGCATATTGAGAAACTGCTTTATGTTTTGTTAACTCATCTCACAGAGTTACATGATTCTATTCATGGATCAATTTGATAGCACTGTTTTTGGGGAATATGAGACGGGATAGTTTTAATCTCCTTGAAGCCTATGGTGACAAAGAAATATGCTCAGATAAAAACTAGAAATAAGCTTTCTGAGAAACCTTTTTCCTGATGTGTGAATTCATCTCACAGAGTTACACCTTTCTTTTCATGGAGGAGTTTGTTAATACTGTTTTCCTGGAATCTGCAAAGGGATATTTGGGAGCACATTGAGGCCTACGATATATCCTCCAATAAAAACTAGAAAGAAGCTTTCCGAGAAACATGTTGTGTTAATTCATCTCACAGAGTTACATCATCTTTTCATGGAGTAGTTTGGTAGTGCTGTTTTTAGGGAATCAAGGAAGGGACATTTTGGACTGCATTGAAGCCTAAGGTGACAAAGGAAATATTGTCAGATATAAACTAAAAAGAAGCTTTCTGAGAAAGTTATTTTTGATGTGTGAAATAATTTCACAGAGTTACACCTTTGTTTTCTTGGAGTTGTTTCATAACACTCTTTTAGTGGAATCTTCAATAGGCTATTTGGGAGTGCATTGAAGTCTATGGCAACAAATAAAATATGCTGAGATACAAACCAAAAAGAAGCTTTCTGAGAAACTGCTTTGTGATGCATGAATTCACCTCACTGAGTAACACTGTTCTTTTCAATGAGAAGTTTGCTAATACTTTTTTCGTTTAATCTGCAATGGGATACTCAGGAGCGCTTTGAGGAATATGGTGAAAAAGGAAATATCCTCAGATAAAATCTAGAAAGAAGCTTTCAGAGAATGTATGCATTCCTCTCATAGATCTAAACATTTCTGTTGAGGTAACACTGTGGCATCACTGTATTTGTGGTGTCTGAGAAGGGATATCTGAGAGTGCATTGAAGCCTATGGTGGCAAAGGAAATATCCTCAGGCAACAACCAACAAGAAGCTTTCTGAGAAACTGCTTTATGATGTTTGAATTCATCTCACAGATTTACACCTTGCTATACATGAAACAGTTTGCTAACACTATTTTCATGGAACCTGCAAAGGAATATTCCTAAGTGAATTGAGGCAAACGATGAAAAAGGAAATATCCTCAGACAAAAATATAAAGAAGCTTTCTGACAAACTGTTTTGTGATTTGTGAATATATCTCACTGAGTGACACAATTCTTTTCATGGAGCAGTTTGGTAGCACTGTTTTTGGAGAATCTGAGAAGGGATAATTTGGATCGCATTGAAGACTATGATGACATAGTAAATATCCTCACATAAAATCTAAAAAGAAACTTTCTGAGAAACTTCCTTGTGCTTTGTGAATTCATCTCACAGAGTTACACCGTTCTTTTCATTGAGAAGTTTACTGACACTTTTTTTGTGGAATCTATGATGCGATATATTGAGTGCATTGAGGTCTATGGTGAAAAAGGAAATATTCTCATATAAAATCTACAAAGAAACTTTCTGAGAAACTACTTTCTGACGTGTGAATTCATCTCACAGAGTTACACCATTCTTTTCATGAAGCAGTTTGGTAGCACTGTTTTTGGGGAATTTGAGAATGGATATTTTGGATTGCGTTGAAGCCTATGGTGAAAAGGGAAATATCTTCTGAAAAAAACAAGAAAGAAGCCCTGTGAAAAATTTATTTGTGATGTGTGAATTCATCTCACAGAGTTTCACCTTTCTTTTCCTGGAGCAGTTTGCAAGCACTGTTTTTGGGGAATCTGCAAAGTGATGTACGGGAACACATTGAGGCCTATGGTGTGAAAGGAAGTACCCTCAGATACAAACTGGAAAGAAGTCTTCTGAGAAACTAACTACAGATGGGTGAGTTCATCTCACAGAGATACACTCTTGTTTTCATTGAGCAGTTTGATAACACTGCTTTCATGGAATCTGAAATAGGATATTTTGGAGCGCACTGAAGCCTGTGGTAAAAAAGTAAATATCCTCAGAGAAAAACCAAAAGAAGCTTTCTGATAAACTGCTTTGTGGGATGTGTGAATTCGTCTCACAGATTTACCCTTTCTTTTCATGAAGGAGTTTGCTGACACTGTTTTTCTGAAATCTGCAAAAGGATATTCACGAGCCCATTGAGGCCTATGGTGGTAAAGGAAATGTCCTCAAACAAAAACTAGAAAGAAGTTTTCTGAAAAACTGTTTTGTGATGTGTGAAATCATCTCTCTGAGTTACACCATTACTTTCAAAGAGCAGTTTGATAACACTGTTTTTGAGGAATCTGCAGTAGGATATTTGGGAGCCCATTGAAGCCTATGGTGACAAAGGAGCTATTATCAGATAAAAGCCAAAGAGAAGCTTTCTGTGAAATGGCCTTGCAATGTGTGAATTCAACTAATAGAGTTACACTATTGTTTTCATTGAGAAGTTTGCTAACATTTTTTTCGATTATTCTGCAAGGAGATATTCGAGAGTGCCTTGAGGTATACGATGAAAAGGTTGATATCCTCAGATAAAAACTAGAAAGAAGGTTTGTGAGAAACAGCATTGTGATATGTGAATTCATCTCACAGAATTACACTTTTCCTTTCATGAAGCAGTTTGCTAGCACTCTTTCATGGGGTCTGCAAAGGGATATTGGGGAGTGTACTGAAGCCTATAGTGAAAAAGGAAATATCCTCAGATAAAAGTAGAAAAAATCGACTGGGTGTGGTGGCTCAAGCCTGTAATCCCAGCACTCTGGGAGGCCGAGATGGGCAGATCACAAGGTCAGGAGATCGAGACCATCCTGGCTCACACAGTGAAACCCCGTCTCTACTAAAAAAAATATTAAAAAACTAGCAGGGCGAGGTGGCGAGCACTTGTAGTCCCAGCTACTCAGGAGGCTGAGGCAGGAGAATGGCATAAACCTGGGAGGCGGAGCTTGCAGTGAGCTGAGATCGGGCCACTGCACTCCAGCTTGGGTGACAGAGCGAGACTCTGTCTCAAAAAAAAAAAATAGTAGAAAAAATCTTTCTGAGAAACTGCCTTGTTATATGTGAATTCATCTCACAGAATTCCACTGTTCTTTTCATTGAGCAGTTTGTGAACACTGTTTTTGTGGAATCTGCAATAGGATATTTGGGAGTGCATTGAAACCTATGGTGACAAAGGAAATATCCTCAGATAAAAACTAGAAAGAAGCTTTGTGAGAAACTGTTTTGTGATTTGTGAATTCACCTCACAGATTTACAGGTTTGTTTTAATGGAGCAGTTTGCTAGCACTGTTTTTATGGAATCTGCAATGGGATATTTGGAAGTTCCTAGTGGCCTATGGTGAAAAAGGAAATAACTTCAGATAAAAACTGTAGAGAAACTTTTCCAGAAACGGTTTTGTTATGTGTGTATTCCTCTCAAAGAGTTTAACTTTTTCTTTGATTGAACACTTTGGCATCACTGTTTTTGTGGTATATGAGAGGAGATATTTGGGAGCACATTGAAGCCTATGGTTATAAAGGAAATACCTCAGATTTGAACTAGAAAGAAGCTTTCTGAGAAACTTCTTTGTGATGGGTGAATTCATCTCACAGAGGTTTAATTTCGTTTTCATTGAGCAATTTGGTAACACTGAATGTGTGGAATCTGCAAAGGGATATTTGGGAGTGCATAGAGTCCAGTGGCATAAAAGGAAATATATTCAGGCAAAAACTGGAGAGAAGCATTTCGAGAAACTCCTTTGTGATGTGTGCATTCATCTCATAGAGCAAAATGTTTCCGTTGAGGCAGTACTTTGGCATCACAGTTTTGGTGGTGTCTGAGAAGGGATATTTGGAGGCACATTGAAGCCAATGGTGGAAAAGGAAAAATCCTCAAAAACTAGAAAGGACCTTTCTGAGAAAGCACTTTGTATGTGTAAATTCATCTCACAGACTTACACCTTTCTTTTCACGGAGCAGTTTGCTAACACTGTTTTCGTGGAATCTGCAAGGGACATTTGGGACAACATTGAAGCCTGTGGTGAAAAAGGAAATATCCTTAGATGAAAACCAGAAAGAAACTTTCTATGATACTGCTTTGTCATATGTGAATTCATCTCACAGTGTTACACTGATCTTTTCATTGAGCAGTTTACTAACACTTTTTTCTGGCAATCTGCAATGCGATATTTTGGAGCACATAGAAGCTTATGGTCAAATAATAAACATCCTCACAGAAAAAGTAGAAAGATGCTTTCTGAGAAATGGCTTTGTGATGTGTTAATTCATCTCATGGAGTTACATGAGTCTATTCATGGATCGGTTTATTAGCACTGTTTTTAGGAATCTGAGAATGCATATTTTCGATGACTTTGAAGCCTATGATGACACAGGAAATATTCTCAGATAAAAACTAGGAAAAAACTTTCTGAAAATGTTCTTTGTGATGTGTGAATTCATCTCAGAGAGTTACACCATTCTTTTCATGGGGCTGATTGCTAACAATATTTTCATGTTATCTGCAAAGGGATGTTTGGGAGAGCATTGAGGCCTATGGTGAAAAACAAAATATCGTCAGATTAAAACTAGAAAGAAGCTTTCTGAGAAACTGCTTTGTGATATGTGGTTTCATGTCACAGAGTTACACTGTTCTTTTCATTGAGAAGTTGGCTAACGCTGTTTTCGTGGAATCTGCAAAGGATATTTGGGAGTGCATTGAGGCCTATAGTGAAAAAGGAAACATCCTCAGATAAAAACTAGAAAGAAGCTTTCTGAGAAACTGAATTGTGATGTGTGAATTCATCTCACAGAGTTACACCATTCTTTTCATTGAGCTGTGTGATAACACTGTTTTCAAGGAATCTGCAATAGGATATTTGGGAGGGCACTGAAGCCTACTGTGAAAAAGGAAGCATCCTCAGAGAGAAACCAAGAAGAAGTTTTCTGCAAAACTTCTTTGTGATGTTTGAAGTCATCTCACAGAGATACATTGTTCTTTTCATTTAGCAGTTTGGTAACACTGTTTTCTTGGACTCTGCAATGGGATATTTTAGAGCGAACAGAAGCTTATGGTGACAAAGGAAATACACTCATATAAAAAGTAGAAATAAACTTTCTGAGAAACCGCTTTGTGATGTGTTAATTTATCTCAAAGAACTACACAATTTTTTTCATTTAGGAGTTTGGTTGCACTGTTTTTGGGGAAGGTGAGAAGGGATAACTGGAATCGCATTGAAGTCTATGGTGAGAAAGTAAATATCCTCAGATAAAAACTAGAAAGAAGCTTTCTGAGAAAGTTCTTTGCAACGTGTGAATTAACCCAACAGACTTAAAACATTCTTTACACTGGGCAGCCTGATAACCCTGTTTTCATGGAATCTGCAATATGATATTTGGGAGCATATTGAATCCTATGGTGACAAAGGAAATATCCTCAGATAAAAACTAGAAAGAAGCTTTCTGAGAAAGTTCTTTGTGACATGTGAATTAACCTAACAGACTTAAATCATTCTTTACATTGCACGGTTTGATAACCCTGTTTTCATGGAATCTGCAATATGATATTTGGGAGTGCATTGAATCCTATGGTAACAAAGGAAATATCCTCAGATAATAAACCAAAAAGAAGACTTCTGATAGATTGCTTTGGGATGTGTGAATTGACCTCACAGAGTGACTCTGTTCTTTTCAATCAGTAGTTTACTAACACTGTTTTCTTGGAATCTGCACTAGGATATTTCGGAGCACATTGAAACCTGTGGTGACAAAGAAATATCCTCAGATAAAAACCAAAAAGATGCTTTTTGAGAAACTTCTTTGTGATGTGTGAATTCATCTCACAGAGTTACACTGTTCTGTTCAATGATCAGTTTGATAACTTCGTTTTCATGGAATATACAATAGGATATTTGTTAGTGCATCGTTTTCATGGAATATACAATAGGATATTTGTTAGTGCATTGAAGCCTATGGTGACAAATGAAATGTCCTCAGATAAAGACTAGAAGGAAGCTTTCTAAGAAACTGCTTTGTGATGTGTGAATTCATCTCACAGAGTGACACTGTTCTTCTCATTGAGCAGTTTGCTGAAACTGTTTTCTTGGAATCTGCAATGGGATATTTTGGAGCGCATTGAAGTTTATGGTAACAAAGGAAATATTTTCAGATAAAAAGCAGAAAGAAGCTTTCTGAGAAAGTTCTTCATGGTATATGATTTCATCTCACAGAGTTACACCTTTCTTTTCGTGGAGCACTTTGTTAACACTGTTTTCATGGAATCTACAAAGGGATATATGGGAGTGCATTGAGGCCTATGATGAAAAAGAAAATATCCTCAGATAAAAACTAGAAAGAAGCATTCTGAGAAACAGCGAGGTCATATGTTAATTCATCTCATGGAGTTACATGATTCTTTTCATGTAGCAATATGGTAGCAATGTATTTGGGGAATCTGAGAAGGGATATTTTGGATCACATTGAAGTCTATGGTGACAATGGAAATATCCTGAGATAAAAACGAAAAAGAAGCTATCCATTAAGCTAATTGCTTTCTGATGTGTGAATGTATCTCACAGGGTTACCAGGTTCTTTTCATTGAGCAGTTTGCTCACATAGTGTTCTTGGAATCTGCAATGGGTTATTTCACCACACATTGAAGCTTGTGGTCACACAGGAATATCCTCAGATAAAAACTAGAAAGAAGCTTTCTAAGAAACTGCTTTGTGACTTGTGAATTCATCTCACAGAGTTACACCTTTCTTTTCATGCAGCAGTTTTGTAGCACTGTTTTTCTGGAATCTGAGAAGGGATATTTTGCATCTATTTGAAGCCTATGCTGATGAAGGAAATATCCTGAGATAACATCTATAAAGAAGCTTTTTGAGGAACTTCCTTGTGATGTGTGAATTCATCTCATAGTGTTACACCTTTCTTTTCATGGAGAAGTTTGGTCGCACTGTATCTGGGGAATCTGAGAAGGGATATTTTGAGTTGCATTCAAGCCTATGGTGACAAAGGAAATATCCTCAGATAAGTAATAGAAAGAATCTTTTTGAGAAACTGCTTTGTGATATGTTAATTCATCTTACAGAGTTACATGATTCTTTTCTTGGAGCAGTTTGGTAACAGTGTTTTTGTGGAATCTGGAAAGGGATATTTGGGAGCACATTGAAGGCTAATGTGACAAAGGAAATATCCTGAGATAAAAACCAAAAGAAGGTTTTCAATAAGCTGCTTTGTGATGTGTGAATTCATCTCACAGAGTTACACTGTTATTTTCATTGAGAAGTTTTCTCACACTGTATTCTTGGAATCTGCAATGGGATATATCGGACAACATTGACACTTATGGTGACAAAGGAAATATCCTCAGACCAAAACCCTAAAGAAACTTTCTGAGAAACTGCTTTGTGATTTGTGAATTCATCACACAGAGTTACTTGATTGTTTTCATGGAAAAGTTTGGTAGAACTGTTTTTGGGGAGTCTGAGAATTGATATTTTGAATTGCATTGAAGCTTAGGGTGACAAAGGAAATATCCTCAGATAATAACAAGAAGGAAACTTTCTGAGACACTTCTTTGTGATGTATGAATTCATCTCAGAGAGTTACACCTTTCTTTTCATGTAGCAGTTTGCTAACACTGTTTTGGTGGAATCTTCAAAGGGATATGTGGGAGTGCTTTGAGGACTATGGTGAAATAGGAAATATCCTCAGATAAAAACTAGAAAGAAACTTTCTGAGAAACTGCTTTGTGATGTGTGAATTCATCTCACCGAGTTACACTCTTCTTTTCAATGAGCAGTTTGATAACACTGTTTTCCTGGAATCTGCAATGGGATATTTCGGAGTACATTGAATCTTACGGTGACAAATGAGATATCCTCATTTAAAAACTGGAAAGAAGATTTCTGAGAAACCGCTTTGTGATGTCCTACTTCATCTCACAGAGTGACCTGATTCTTTTAATGGATCATTTTGGTAGCACTCTTTTTGTGGAATCTTTGACAGGATATTTTGGATCACGTTGAAGAATATAGTGACAAAGGAAATATCCTCAAATAAAAACCAGAAAGAAGCCTTCTGAGAAACTTCTTCATGATGTGTGAATTCATCTCACAGATTTACATGTTTCTTTTCATGGAGGAGTTTGATAACACTGTTTTCGTTGAACCTGCAAAGGGATATTTGGGAGTGCATTGAGGCCAATGTGTAAAAGCAAATATCCTCAGTTAAAAACTGGAGAGAATCTTACTGAGAAACTACTCTGTGATGTGTGAATTCATCATACAGATTTACACCATTCGTTTAATTGAACAATTTGATGACAATGTTTCCATGGAATCTGCAATAGGATATTTTTGAGTGCCTTGAAGCCTTTGGGGACAAAGGAAATATCCTCGGATAAAAAAACAAAAATAAGCTGTCTGTGAAACTGCTTTGTGATGTGCGAGTTCATCTTACAGAGTTACAAAATTCTTTTCATTGAGAAGTTTTCTAACACTTTTTTTGTGGAATCTGCAATGGCATATTCCAGAGCACATTGTAGAATATATAAATTCTTTTTGATTTTTGTCTGAGGATATTTCCTTTGTAACCATTGGCTTCAATGCACTCTGAAATATCCTATTGCTGATTCCACAAAAACAGTGTCATCAAAGTACTCAAGAAAATAGAAGTGTAACTCTGTGAGATGAATTCACACATCACAAAGCAGTTTCTCACAGAGTTACATGCGTCTTTATATAGAGAAGTGTGGTAGCACTCTTTTTGAGGAATCTGAGAAGGGATATTTTGAATAACATTGAAGCCTACGGTGACAAAGGAAATATCCTCAGTTAAAAACTAGAAAGAAGCTTTCTGAGAAACTGCTTTGTGATGTGTGAATTCATCTCACGGATTTATATGATTCTTTTCTTGGAGCAGTTTGCTAACACTGTTTTCGTGGAATCTTAAATAGGATATTTTGGAGCGCATTAAAGCCTATAATGACAAAGGAAATATCCTCAAACAAAAACCAAAAAGAAGCTTTCTGAGAATCAGCTTTGTGCTATGTGAATTCACCTCACAGATTTAGAGCTTTCTTTTCATGGAGCACTTTGCTAACACTATTTTCAAGAAATCTAAAAAAGGGATATTCAAGAGTGCATTTAGGTTGAGGGTGAAGAAGGAAATATCTTCAGATAAAAACTAGATAGAAGATTTCTGAGAAAATGCTTTGTGATATGTGAACTCATCTCACGAAATTACACCACTAGTTTCATGGAGCAGTTTGCTAATACTGTTTCCTTGGAATCTGCAAAAATATATTTTGGACCGCAATGAAGCCTATGGTAACATGCGAAATGTACTTAGACAAAAATCTCAAAGAAACATTATGTGAAACTGCTTTGTGACGTGTGAATTCATCTTCCAGAGTTACATCTTTCTGTTCATAGGGGAGTTTGTTGACACTACTTTCGTGGAACCTGAAAAGGGATATTTTTGAGTGCATTGAGGTGTATAGTGAAAAGGAAAGATCAACAGATAAAACCAGAAAGATTCTGAGAAACTGCTTTGTGATGTGTGAATTCATCTAACAGTGTTACATTGTTCTTTTCATTGGGCAGTTTACAAACACTGTTTTCTTGAAATCTACAATGGAATATTTTGGAGCACTTTGAAGCTTATAGTGACAAAGGAAATATCCTCATATAAAAATTAGAAAGAAACTTTCTGAGAAACCACTTTGTGATGCGTTAATTCAACTCACAGTGTTACATGATTCTTTTCATGAAACAGTTTGGTAACACTGTTTTTGTGGAATCTGAGGGGGGATACATTTGATTGCATTGAGTCTATGGTGACAAAGTAATATCCTCAGATATAAACTAGAAGAAGCTTTCTGATAAACTTCTTGTAATGTTTTAAGTCATCTGACAGTTTTACACCTTTCCTTTCATTGAGTAGTAGCTAACACTGTTTTCGGGGAATCTGCAAAGGGATATTTGGGAGTGCATTGAGGCATACAGTGAAAAAGAAATATCCTCAGAAAATACTAGAAAGAAGCTTCCTGAGAAACTGCTTTGTGATGTGTGAATTCATCATAGAGATACACCTTCCTTTTCAGGGAGCAGTTTGGTAGCACTGCTTTTGGGGAATCTGAGAAGGGATATTTAGATGACGTTGAAGCCTATATTGACAAAGGAAATATTATCACATAAAAACTAGAAATAAACTTTCTGAGAAACTTCTTCATGATGTGTAAATTCATCTCACAGAGTTACACCTTTCTTTTCATGGAGAGTTTGCTAACACTGTTATCATGGAATCTGCCAAGTGATATTGGGAGTGCATTGAAGCCTATAGTGACAAAGGAATTATCCTCAGATAAAACTAAAAATAATCTTTCTGAGAAACTGTTTTGTGATGTGTCATTTCATCTCACAGAGTTACACTGTTATTTTCATTGAGAAGTTTGCGGAAACTTTGCTCATTTAATCTGCAATGGGATATTCAGGTGAACATTCAGGAATATAGTGAAAAGGAAATATCCCTAGATAAAAAATAGATAGAAGGTTTCTGAGAAAGTTCTTTGTGATGTGTTAATTCATCTCACAGAGCTACAGCTTTCTTTTCATGGAGAAATTTGCTAACACTGTCTTTTGGGATCTCCAAAGGGATATTTGGGAGCACATTGAGGCCTATCTTGAAAAAGGAAATGTCCACAGATAAAATTAGAAGGAAGCTTTCTGATAAACTTTTTTGTGATATGTGAATTCATCTCTCAGAGATACACCATTTTTGACATTGAGCAGTGTGATGAGACTGTTTTTGTGGAATCAGCAATAGGATACTCGGGAGGGCTTTGAAGCCTATGGTGACAAAGGAAATATCCTCAGATAAAAACTAGAAGAAGCGTTCTGAGAAAGTTCTTTGTGATGTATGAATTCATTTCTCAGAGTTACACTTTTCTTTTTATGGAGCAGTTCGTAAACACTGTTTTCGAGGAGTCTGCAAAGGGATATTTGGGAGGGCTTTGACTCCTATGGTGAAAAAGGAAATATCCTCAGATAAAAACTAGAGAAAAGCGTTAGAGAAACTGCTTTGTAAAGGGTGAATTCATCTCACAGAGTTACAGCTGTCTTTTTGTTGAGTAGTTTGGTAGCCCTCTTTTGGGGGAATCTGCAAAGGGATTTTCTGGAGCTCATAGAGGCCTATGGTGGAAAAGGAAATATCTTCAGATAAAAACTGGAGAGAAGGTTTTGAGAAATTGTTTTGTGAGGTGTGTATTCAACTCATAGAGATAAACCACTTTGTTGATTGAGCAGGTTTTCATCACTGTTTTTGTGGTGTCTGGGAAGCAATATATGGGAGCACATTGAGGCTGATGGTAGAAAAGTAAATATGCAAAGAAAAAAACTAGAAAGGAGCTTTCTGAGAAATTTCTTTGTAATCGGTGAATTCATCTCCCAGAGATAACTGATTCTTTTCATTGAGTAGTTTGGTAACCCTGTGTTTGTGGCATGTACAAAGGAATATTTGGAGTACGAGAAGCCTATGGTGAAAGAGGAAATACCGTCATATAAAAACTAGAATGAAGCTTTCTGAGAGATGCTTTTGTGATGGGCGAATTCATCTCACAGAGTTAAAGCTTTCTTTTCATTGAGCAGTTTATTAGCACTCTTTTTGTGGAATATGCATGGGATATTCGGGAGCAGATAGAGGCCAATGTTGAAAAAGAAATATCTACAGGTAAAAACAGGAGAGAAAGTTTCTGATAACTCCTTTGTGATATGTGCATTATCATAGAAGTAAAGCTTTCCATTGAGAGAGCAGTTTGGCATCACTGTTTTTGTGGTGTCTGAGAAGGGATATTCAGGAGCGCATAGACACCAATGGCGAAAAAAAAAATATCTTCAGGTAAAAACTAGAGATAAACTTTTAGAAAAACTCCTTTGTGAGGAGTGCATTCATCTCATAGAGCTAAACGTTTCTGTTGAGGGATCACTTTGGCATCACTGTTTTTGCGGTGTCTGAGAAGGGATATTTGGGTGCACACTGAAGCCTATTCTGGAAAAAGAAATATCCTCATATAAAAACTAGAAAGAAGCTTCTAAGAAACAGCTTTGTGATGTGTTAATTCATCTCACAGAGTTACACGATTCTTTTCATAGATCAATTTAGTAGCACTGTTTTTCGGGGAATCTGAGAAGGGATATTTTTGATCACATGGAAGCCTATGGTGTCAAAGGAAATATCCTAAGATTTAAACCAGAAAGAAGCTTTTTGAGAAACTTCTTGTAATGAGTGAATTCATCTTACAGAGTCACACCATTCTTTTAATTGAGCATTTGATAACACTGTTTTTGTGGAATCTGCAAGAGGATATATTGGAGTGCATTGAGGCTTACAGTGAAAAAGGAAATATCCTTAGATAAAAAGTAGAAAGAATCTTTCTGAAAAACTGCTTTGTGATATGTGAATTCGCCTTACAGAGTTACACTGTTCTTTTCATTTAGTAGTTTGCTAACACTCTTTTCTTGGATTCTGCAATAGGATATTTCTGAGCATATTGAAGCTTATGGTGAGAAAGGAAATATCCTCATATAAAAACCAGAAAGAAGCATATTGAGAATCTGATTTTAATGTGTTAATTCATCTCACAGAGTTACACAATTCTCTTCATATATCAGATTGGTAGCACTCTTTTTGGGGAATCTGAGAAGGGATATTTTTGATCACATTAAAGCCTATGGTGACAACGGAAATAACCTCAGAAAAAAACCAAAAAGAAGCTGCCTGAGACCTTTTTGTGATGTGTGAATTCGTCTCACAGAGTTGCACCTTTCTATTCATGAGGAGTTCCTTATACTGTTTTTCATGGAATCTGCAAGGGGATATTTGGGAGTGCATAGAGTCCTAGGAAATATCTTCAGATAAAACCTAGAAAGAAGACTTCTGATAAAGAAGCTTTCTGTGAATTCATCTCACTGTGTTACATTGTTGTTTTCATTGAGCAGTTTCCTATCACTCTGTGGAATCTGCAAAGGGATATTTGGGAGTGCATTGAGGCCTATGGTTAAAAAGGAAATAACCTCAGAAAAAATCTAGAAAGAAGCATTCTGTGAAACTGCTTTGTGATGTGTGAATTCATCTCACAGAGTTACACTGTTCTATTTATGGGTAAGTTTGCTAACACTGTTTTCTTGGAATATCCAATGGGATATTTCGGAGCGCATGGCAGCTTATGCTGACAAAGAAAATATCCTCATATAGAAACTAGAAAGAAGCTTTCTGAGAAACCGTTTTGTAATCTGTCACTTCATCTTAGAGAGTTACAGGATTATTTTCATGGAAAGATTGGTAGCACTGTTTTTGGGGAACCTGTGAAGGGATATTTTTGATCACATTGAAGACTATGGTGACAAAGAAAATATCCTCAGATAAAAGCTAGAAGGAAGCTTTATGAGAGAGTTCCTTGTGATGTTTGAATTCATCTCACATATTTACAAGTTTCTTTTCATGGAACAGTTTCCTAACACTGTTTTCAAGGAATCTGCAAAGGGATTTTGGGAGAGCATTGAGGCCTATAATTAAAAAGGAAATATCCTCAATAACAACTAGAAAGAATCATTCTGAGAAACTACTTTGTGATGTGTGAATTCATCTCACAGAGTTAAACTGTTCTTTTCTTGTAAGAGTGTGTTAAAACTGTTACATGGAATCTGCAATAGGATATTTGGAGTGCAGTGAAGCCTATGGTGACCAAGGAAATATCCTCAGATAACAACTAGAAAGAATCATCTGAGAAACTAGTTTGTGATGTGTGAATTCATCCCACCAAGTTACACATTTCTTTTCATGAATCAGCTTGCTAACATTGTTTTCGTGAATCTGCATAGGAATATTTGGGAGTGTTTTGAGGCCTTTAATGAAAAAGGAAATATCAAAAGAAAAGCAAGAAAGAAGCTTTGTGAGAACTGCTTTGTGATGTGTGAATTTATCTCACATAATCACACAATTCTTAACATTGATTAGCTTGATAACAATGTTTTTGTGTAATCTGCAATAGGATATTTGGTAGTGCATTGAAGCCTATGGTGACAAAGGAAGTATCCTCTGATAAAAACCAAAAAGACGCTTTCTGATCAATGGCTTTGTGATGTGTGAATTCATCTCACAGAGTTACACCTTTCTTTACATAGGGTCGTTTTCTAACAGTTTTCATGGAATGTGCAAAGGGATATTTGTGAGTGCATTGAGGCCTAGAGCAAAAAAGTAAATATTCTCAGATAAAAACAAGAAAGAAGCATTCTGAAATGAGTTTGTGATGTGTTAATTCACCTTACAGTGTTACACGATTTTTTTATGGATCATTGGTAACACTGTTTTTGGGGAATCTGTGAAGGCATATTTTGGATTGCATTGAAATTAGTTTTTGAAAGTATTTGATATTTTGTATCACATGGAAGCAGTATATTTCCTTTGTCACAGAGTTACAGCATTCTTTTTATAGAGCAGCGTGATAACACTGTTTATGTGGGATCTGCAACAGGATATTGGGAGCTCATAAGTGAATGGTGACAAAGGAAATATCCTCAGATAAAAAGCAAAAAGAAGATTTCTGGGATATCGCTTTGTTATTTCTGAATTGATCTCAGGGAGTTACACTGTTTTTTTTTCACTGAGCAGTTCACTAACACTCTTTTGTTGGAATATGCAATGGCATATTTTGGAGAGCATTGAACTTTATGCTGACAAAGGAAATATCCTAACACAAAAAGTAGAAACAAGATTTCTGAGAAACTGCTTTGTGGTGTGTTATTTCATCTCACAAAGTTACACCTTTCTGTTCATGCAGCAGCTTGGTAGCACTGTTTTTGGGGATTCTGTGAAGAGATATTTGGGATTGCATTGAAGCCTATGGTGACAAAGGAAATATCCTGAGATAAAAATTAGAAAGAAGCTTTCTCAGAAACGTATTTGTCTTTGTGAATTCATCACACAGAGTTACACCTTTCTTTCCATGGAACGGTTTGCTAACACTCTTTTCATTGAATCAGCAAAGCGATATTTGGGAGCACATTGAGGTCTATGGTGAAAAAGGAAATATTCTTAGATAAAAAGTAGAAAGATGCTTTCTGAGAAACTGGTTTTTGACGTGTGAATTCATCTCACAGTGTTACACTGTTCTTTCCATGGAGTGGTTTGCTAACACTGTATTCTTTCAACCTGGAATGGGATATTTCAGAGTGCATTGAAGCTTTTGGTGACATAAGAAATATCCTCATAGAAAAAGTAAAAAGAAGCTTTCTGAGAAATGCCTTTGTGGTGTGTTAATTCAACTCACAGAGTTACACGATTTTTTCATGGATAAGTTTGTTAGCACTGTTTTTAGGGAATCTGATAATGGATATTATGGATTGCATTCAAGCCTATCGTGACAAAGGAAACATCCTTAGAAAAAACCTAGAAAGAAACTCTCTGGGAAAGTTCTTTGTGATGTGTGAATTCATCTCACAGAGCTACACTGTCCTTTTCATTGAGAAGTTTGCTAACGCTCTTTTCTTGGAATCTGAAATGGGATATTTCAGGGTGCATTGAAGCTTATGTTGACAAATGAAATATCCTCATATAAAATCTAGAAAGAAGCTATCTAAGAAATCACTTTGTGATGTGTTAATTCATCTCACAGAGTTACACGATTCTTTTCATGGATGAGTTTGGTAGCACTGTTTTTGTGCTGTCTTTGAAGGGATATTTCAGAGTGCATGAACCCGATGGGGTAAAAGGAAATGCCCTGAGATAAAAACTAGATAGAAGCTTCCTGTGAAATTTTTTTGTGATGGGTGAATTCATCACACTGAGTTACACTTTGTTTTCTTTGAGCACATTTTTAGCACTGTTTTTGTGGAATCTGCAAAGTAATATTCGGGAGCTCCTTGAGCCCTATGGAGAAAAAGGAAATAACTTCAGATAAAAACTGGAGAGAAGATTTTTGAGAAATATTTTTGTGATGTGTGTATTCATCTCAAAGAATTTAGCCATTCTGTTGATTGAGCATTCCGGCATCACTGTTTTTGTGGTATCTGAGAAGAGATACATTGGAGCACATTGAAGATTATGGTAAAAAAGGAAGTATCCTTAGATTTAAACTGGAAAGACGCTTTCTGAGAAACTGCTTTGTGATGGGTGAATTCATTTCACAGAGTTACACCTTTCTTTTCTTTGAGCAGTTTGGTAACACTGCTTTGGGGAATCTGCAAAGGGATATTCGAGAGCACATAAAGTCCAATGGCATAAAAGGAAATAACTTCAGGTAAAAACTGGAGAGAAGCTTTCTGAGAAACCCCTTTGTGTTGTGGGTATTCATCTCATGGAGTTAATGTTTCTGTTGAGGGAACACTTTGGCATCCCTCTTTGTGTGGTGTCTGAAAAGGGACGTTTTGGACTTCCTTGAAGCCTATGGTGGAAAAGGAAATAGGCTCGTATAACAACTAGAAAGAAGCTTTCTGATTAACCGCTTTGTGATGTGTTAATTCAAATCAGAGAGTTACATGATTCTTTTCATGAAGTAGCTTGGTGGAAATGTTTTTGGGGAATCTGAGTAGGAATATTTTGGATTTCATTCAAGTCTATGGTGACAAAGGAAATATCCTCTGATAAGAATTAGAAAGAAGCTTTCTGAGAAAATTCTTCATGATGTGTGAATTCATCTGACAGAGTTACACCTTTCTTTTCATAGAGTAGTTTGCTATCACTGTATTCCTGGAATCTGCAAAGGGATATTTGGGAATGCATTTATCCTATAGTGAAAAAGGAAATATCCTCAGATAAAAACTAGAAAGAAGCTTTCTCAGAAACTGGATTGTGATGTGTGAATCCATCTCACAGATTTACACTGTTACTATCCTTGAGCAGTTGGCTAACACCCTTGTCTTGGAATCTGCAATTGGATATTTCAGAGATCATTGAACCTTAGTGTGACAAAGGAAATATCCTCATACAAAAACTAGAAAGGTTTCCAAGCAACTGCTTTGTGATTTGTGAATTCACCTCACCGAGTTACATGATTCCTTTCAAGGAACAGTACTGTAGCAATGTTTGTGGGGAATCTGAGAAGGCATGTTTTCGATCGCATTGAAGCCTATGGTGACAAAGGAAATACCCTGAGATAAAAAGCAGAAATCAGCTTTCTGAGAAGCTTCTTTGTGACGTATGTATTCATCTCACAGTGTAACACTTTCATTCCTGAAGCAGATTGTTCACACTGTTTTCATGGAAGCTGCAAAAGGATATATGGGAGCACTTTGAGGCCTATAGTGAAAAAGGAAATATCTTCAGATAAAAATGAGAAAGAAGATTTCTGAGAAACTGCTTTGTAATGTGTGAATTCATCACACTGAGTTACACTTTGTTTTCTTTGAGCATATTGGTAGCACTGTTTTTGAGGAATCTGCAAAAGGATATTTGGGAGTGCATTGAAGCCTATGGTGACAAAGGAATATCCTCAGATAAAACCAAAAACTATCTTTCTGTGAAACTGCTTTGTGATGTGTCAATTAATCTCACAGAGGTACATTGTTGCTTTCATTGAGAAGTTTGCTAACACATTTTTCCAAGAATCTGCAATGGGATATTCCGGAACACATGGAGAAATATGGTGAAAAAGGAAGTATCCTCAGATAAAAACTAGTAAGAAGCTTACTGAGAAACAGGTTTGTGATTTGTGAATTCATTTCACAGAGTTACACCATTCCCTTCATGGAGCAGTATGGTAGCACTGTTTTTGAGGAATCTGCAAAAGGATATTTGGGAGTGCATTGAAGCCTATGGTAACAAGGAAATATCCTCAGACAAAAACCAAAAAGAAACTCTCTGAGAAACTGCTTTGTGATGTGTGAATTCACCTCACAAATTTACACCTTTTTGTTCGTGGAGTAGTTGATAACACTATTTTCGTGGAATATGCAAAGAGATATTCGTCAGCACATTGAGGCCTATAGGGAAAAAGGAAATATCCTCAGAAAAAACTAGAAAGAAACTTTCTGATAAACTGCTTTGTGATTTGTGAATTTGTCTCACAGAGTTACATGATTCTCTTGATGGAGCAGTTTCGTAGCACTGTTTTTGGGGAATCTGAGAAAGGATATTTTGGATTGCATTAATGTCTATGCAGACAAAGAAAATATAATCAGATAAAAACTAGAAAGAAGATTTCTGAGAAATTTATTTGTGATGCTTGTATTCATCTCACAGAGGAACACCTTTTTCATGTAGCAGTTTGTTAACTGTGTTTTCGTGGAATCTACAAAGTGATATTTGGGAGAGAGTTGAGAATTATGATTAAAAAGGAAATATCTTTAGATAAAAAGCAAAAAGAAGGTTTCTGAGAAACTTCTTTGGATGTGTGTATTCATCTCACAGAATAACATCTTTATTTTCATGGAGCAGTTTGCTAAAACTGTTTTCGTGGAATCTACAACAGGATATTTTGTAGGGTATTGAAGCCTATGGTGACAAAAGAAATATCCTCAGATAAAAGCCAAAAATAATCTTTCTGAGAAATTGCTTTGTGATTGGTGAAGTCAACTCACAGATTAACAGTGTTCCTTTCAATGATTGGTTTGCTTACACTATTTTCTTGGAATCTGCAATGAGATATTTCAGAATCTATTGAAGTTTATGATGACAAAAGAAATGTCCCAGATAAAAGCTACAAAGAAGTTTTCTGAGAAAGTTCCTTGTAATGTGTGAATTCATCTCAAGGAGTTACACTTTCCTTTCAAGGAGCAGTTTGCTAATGCTGTTTTCATGGAATCTGTGAAGGGATATTTGGGAGCACGTTGAGGACTATGGTGAAAAAGAAAGTATCCTCAGATAAAAACTAGAAAGAAGCTTTCTGAGAAACAGCTTTGTGATGTATGAATTTACCGCACATAATTATACCATTCTTTTCATGGAACAGTTTTGTAACACGATTTTTGGGGAATCTGGATGGCATTAAAGAGTATGGTGACAAGGGAAATAACCCCAGATAAAAACTAGAAAGAAGTTTTCTGAGAAACTATTTTGTGATGTGTGTATTCGTCTCACACAGTAACAAGTTTCTTTTCGTGGAGCAGTTTGCTAACACTGTTTTCATGCAATCTACAAAGGGATATTTGGGAGTGAGTTCTGGCCAATCACGAAAAAGTAAATATCCTCAGATAAAAACTAGAAAGGAGCTTTCAGAGAAACTGCTTTGTGATGTGTGAATTCAACTCATTGATTTACACAAACCTTTTCATGGAGCATTCGGTATCTCTGTTGTTGGGGAATCTGGGAAGGGATATTTTCAATTGCATTGAAACCTTTGGTTGCAAAGGAAATACCCTCAGATAGGAACTAGAAAAGTTTTCTGAGAAATTTATCTGTGATATGTGAATTCACCTGACACTGTTACACGATCCTTTTCTTTCAGCAGTGTGCTAACACTGTTTTCGTGGAGTCTGCAATAGGATATTTGAGAATGCATTGAAGCCTATGGTGACAAAGCTAATATCCTCACAGAGAAACCGAAAAGAAGACTTCTGAGAAACACCTTTGTGATGTTTGGATTCATCTCACAGATTTACACATTTGTTTTCATGGAGCAGCTTGCTAACACTATTTTCGTGGTATGTGCAAAGGGATATTCACAAGTGCTTTGAGGCCTATGGTGAAAAAGAAAATATCCTCAGAAAATAGCTAGAAAGAAACTTTGTGAGAGATGGTTTTGTGATGTGTTAATTCATCTCAGTTACACTTTCCTTTTCATGGATCAGTTTGGTAGCATTCTTTATGGGGAATCTGAGAAGGGATATTTGGATCACATTGAAGCCTATGGTGACAAAGGAAATATCCTGAGATATAAACTAAAAAGTAGCTTTCTGAGAAATTTCCTTGTGATGTGTGAATTCATCCCACAGAGTTGCAGCTGTCTTTTCATGGAGCAGTGTGCTAACACGGTGTTTGTGGAATCTTCAAAGGGTTATATGGGAGTGATTTTAGACCTCTAGTGAGAAAGGTAATATCCTCAGATAAAAACTAGAAAGAAGCTTTCTGAGTAACTGCTTTGTGATGTGTGAACTCATCTTACAGAATTACACTGTACTTTTAATTAAGCAGTTTGATAACACTGTTTTCATGGAATATGCAATAGGATATTTGGGAGCATGTTGAAGCCTATGGTGAGAAAGGAAATATCCTCAGAAAAAAGCCAAAAGGAAGCGTTCTGAGAAAGTTCTTTGTGATGTGTGAATTCATCTCACTGCGTTAGACCATTCTTTTCATTGACAGGTTTGCTAACACTTCACTCGTGGAATCTGTAATGGGATATTCTGGAGTGCATTGAAGAATGTGGTGAAAAAAAATTCTCAGATAAAAACTAAAAAGAATCTTTCTGAGAAGCAGCTTTGTGATTTGTGAATTCATCTGACAATGGTACACAACTCTTTTCATGCAACATGTTGGTAGCACTGTTTTGGGGGTAACTGATAAGGGATATTTTGGATTGGATGGAAGCGTATGGTGAAAAAGGAAATGTCCTCACATAAAAAGTGGAATGAAGCTCTCTGAGAAACTGCTTTGTGTTGTGTGAATTCATCTCAAAGACTTAGATGATTCCTTTCTTGGAGCAGATTCCTAACATTGCTTTCGTGGAATCTGCCTTAGGCTATTTGGGAGTGGTTTGAAACATATGGTGATAAATGAAATATCAGACAAAAAGCAAAAAGAAGCTTCTGAGAAACTGTTTTGTGATGTGTGAATTCATCTCACACAGTTACACGATTCTTCTCATGGGTCAGTTTGGTAGCACTGTTTTTGGGGAATCTGAGAAGGGATACTTTGGTTCGTATTGAAGCGTATAGTGAAAAATGAAATATCCTCATATAAAAACTATAAAGGAGCTTTCTGAGAAAGTTTTTTGTGATGTGTGTATTCATCTCACGGAGGTACACCTTTCTTTTCATGGAACAGCTTGCTGACACTGTTTTTGGGGAATCTGCAAATGGATATTTTTGAGCGAACTGAGGGCTATGGTGAAAAAGGAAATACCCTCAGACAAAAATTAGAGAGAAACTTTCTGAGAATCTGCTTTATGATGTGTGAATTCATCTTACAGAATTACACTGTTCTTTTCGTTGAGCAGTTAGCTAACATTGTTTTCTTGGAATCTGCAGTGGGATATTGGAGTGCATCGAAACTTATGATGACAAAGGAATTATCCTCATATAAAAACTGGAAGGAAACTTTCTGGGAAACTGCATTGTGATGTGTTAACTCAATTCACAGAGTTACACGATTATTATCATAGTTCAGTTTAGTAGCACAGTTTTTGGGGAATCTGAGAAGGGTTATTTTGGATAGCTTGGAGCCTATAGTGTCAAGGGAAATAACCTCAGATAAAAACTTGAAAGAAGTTTTCTGAGAAAGTTCTTTGAGATGTTTGAATTCATCTCACAAATTTACACCTTTCTTTACATGGAGCAATTTGCTAACACCATGTTCGTGGAATCTGCAAAGGGATATTTGGCAGTGCCTTGAGGCCTATAATAAACAAGGAAATATCCTCAGATAAAAACTAGAAAAAAAGCTTTCTGAGAAACTGCTTTTTGATGTTTGCATTAATCTTACAGAGACACACCTTTCTTTTCATTGAGCAGGTTGATAACACTGTTTTCATGGAATCTGCAATAGGATATTTGGGACTACATTGAAGCCTATAGTGACAAAGGAATAATCCTCAAATAAAAACCAAAAAGAAGCTTTCTGTGAAACTGCCTTGGGATGTGTGAATTCACCTCACAGAGTTACACCTTATTTTCTTGGAGAAGTTTGTCAACACTTTTTTCGTGGAAACTGCATTGGGGTATTCCGTGGCGCATTGAGGATTATGGTGAAAAAGGATATAAACTGAGTGAAAAACTATTAAGAAGCTTTCTGGGAAACAGCTTTGAGATGTGTGAATTTACCTCTCAGAGTAACACCACAGTTTTTATGGAGTTATTTGGTAGCACTGTTTTTGGGGTTCTGAGAAGGCATATTTTGAATTGCATTGAAATCTACAGTGAAAAGGAAATATCCTCAGCTTAAAATTAGAAAGAAGCCTTCTGTGAAACTCCTTAGTGGTGTGTGAATTCATATCACAGAGTTAAACTGTTCTTTTCATTGAGCAGTTTGCTAACACTGTTTTCTTGCAATCTGCTACATGATATTTCGGATCGCATTGAAGTCTATGGTGACATTGGAGCTATCCTCATATAAAAAACAGAAAGAGGCTTTCTGATATACCACTTTGTGATGTGCTAATTCATCTCACAGCATTGCACGATGCTTTCCATGAATCAGTTTATTAGCATTGTTTTTGTGGAATCTGAGAGAGGATATTTTGGATCACATTGAAGCCAATGGTGACAAAGAAAATATCCTCAGATAAAAATTAGAAAGAAGCTTTCTGAGAAAGTCCTTTGTGATGTGTGAATTTATCTCACAGAGTTACACCTTTCTGTTCATGGAGCAGTTTGGTAGCACTCTTTTGGGGGAATCTGAGAAGGGATATTTTGGTTAGCAATGAAGTCTCTGGTGACTAAGGAAATATCCTCAGTTAAAAACTAGAAAGAAGTTTTCTGAAAATCTTCTTCATGTTGTGTGAATTCATCTCACAGAGTTACACCATTCTTTTCATGGATAACTTTTCTAACAGTGTTTTCCTGGAATCTGCAAGGGATATTTAAGAACTCCTTGAGGCCTAAATAGAAAAAGGAAATATCCTCAGATAAAAATTAGAAAGAAGCTTTCTGATAAACTCTTTTGTGATGGGTGAATTCATCTCACAGAATTACACTGTTCTTTGCATTGAGCAGTTTGCTTACACTGTTTTCTTGGAATCTGCAATCTGATATTCAGAGTGCCTTGAAGACAATGGTGGCAAAGGAAATATCCTCAGATAATAACTAGAAAGAAGGTTTCTCAGAAACTTCTTCATGGTGAGTGAATTCATCTCACAGAGTTACCCCTTTCTTTTTATGGAGCAGTTTGGTAACATTCTTTTTGTGTAATCTGCAAAAGGATACTTGGGAGCACATGGAGTCCAAAGGTGAAAAAGGAAATATCTTCAGGAAAAAACTGGAGAGAAGCTTTCTCAGAATCTCCTTTCTGATGTGTGCATTCATCTCATAGATCTAAACGTTTCTGTTGTGGGAGCACTTTGGCATCACTGTTTTCATCACTGAAGACCTCATTATTGAAGTCTATGTTGACAAAGGAAATATCCTCAGATAAAAACCAAAAACAAGCTTACTGTGAAACTACTTTGTGATGTATGAATTCATCTCACAGAGTTACAAAGTTCTTTTCATTGAGAAATTTTTTAACACTTTTTCGTTTAATCTGCAATTAATTAAACGATATTCAGGAGAGCATTGAGGAATATGGTGAAAATGGAAATATCCTCAGATGAAAATCAGAAAGAAGCTTTCTGTGAAACAGCTTTAAGATGTGCAAATTCATCTCACAGTGTTACATCACTTTTCGTGGAGCAGGTTGGTAGCACTGTTTTGGTGGTATCTGAGAATGGATATTTTGGATCGCATTGAATCCTAGGTTGACAAAGCAAATATACTCAGATAAAAAGTAGAATGAAGCTGTCTAAGAAACTTCCTTGTGATGTGTGAATTCATCTCACAGAGTTACACAATTCTTTCCTTGGAGCAGGTTGCTAACACTTTTCTTGTGGAGTCTACAATAGGATATTGGGGAGCACATTGAAGCCTATGGTGTCAAAGGAAATATTCTCAGACAAAAAAACCAAAAAGAAGCTTTCTGAGAAACCGTATTGTGATGTGTTAATTCATCTCGCAGATTTACACTGTTGTTATCATGGAGCAGTTTGGTGACACTGTTTTCATGGACTCTGCAAAGGGATATTCGCGAGCTCATTGAGGCCTATGGTGAAAAAGGAAACTGCTTTGTGATTTGTGAATTCATCTCACAGAGTTACACGATTCTTTTCATGGAGCAGTTTGGTAGAATTGCTTTTGGGGATTCTGACAAGGGATATTTTGGATTGCAGTGAGGCCTATGGTGACAAAGGAAATATCTTCAGATAAAAACTAGAAAGAAGCTTTCTGAAAAAGTTCTTTGTGATGTGTAAATTCATCTCACAGAGTTACAGTTTTCTTTTCATGGAGAGGTTTTCTAACACTGTTTTCCTGGAATATGCAAAGGGATATTTGGCAGTGCCTTGAGGCCAATTTGGAAAAAGGGAGTATCCTCAGATAAAAACTTGAAAGTAGTGTTCTGAGAAACTGCTTTGTGATGCGTGAATTCATCTCACAGAGTTACACTGTTCTTTGCATTAAGCAGTTTTCTTACTCTGTTTTTTTTTAAAATCTACAATCTAATATTTCAGAGCACATTGAAGCTTAATGGTGATAAAGGAAATATCCTCATAGAAAGACCAAAAAGAAGCTTTCAGAGAAACTGCTTTGTCATGTGTGAATTCAACGGACAGAATTACACTGTTCTTTTCATTGAGCAGTTTGCTAATATTGTTTTCTTGGAATCCGCAATGGGATTTTTCAGAGAGCATTGAACCTTGGGTTGACAAAGGAAATATCCTCAGACAAAAACTGGAAAGAAGCTTTCTGAGAAACTGCTTTGTGATTTGTGAATTCATCTCACAGAGTTACACGATGCTTTTCACAGAACAGTTTGGTAGCACTGTATTTGGGGAATCTGAGAAGGGAAATTTGGATCGCATTGAAAAATATGGTGAAAAAGGAAATATCCTCACATAAAAACTAGAAAGAAGCTTTCTGAGAAAGTTCTTTAAGATGTGTGAATTCAACTCTCAGAGTTACACCTTTCTTTTCGTGGAGTAGTTTGCTAAAACTGCTTTCCTGGAATTTGCAAAGGGATATTTGGGAGCGCCTTGAGGCCTTGAGAAGCTTTCTGAGAAAATCCTTTGTGATGTGTGTATATATTTCATGGAGCTAAACGTTTCTGTTGAGGGACCACTTTGGCATCACTGTGGTGTCTGAGAAGGGATATTTGGGAGCACATTGAAGCCTATGGTTTAAAAGGAAATACACGCATATAAAAACTAGAAAGAAGCTTTTTGAGAAAGGGCCATGTGATGGGTGAATTCATCTCACAGTGTTACACCTTTCTTTTCATTGAGCAATTTGATAACACCATTTTTCTGGAATCTGCAAAGGGATATTCGGTAGTCCATAGGGACCAATGGTGAAAAATGAAACATCTTCACATAAAAACTGGAGAGAAACTTTCTGAGAAACCCCTTTGTGATGTGTGTATTCATCCCATAGAGCTAAACGTTTCTGTTGTGGGAGCCCTTTGGCATCACTGTTTTTGTGATGTCTGACAAGGCATATTTGGGAGCACATTGAAGACTGTTTTTAAAAGGAAATATCCATATATAAAAACTAGAAAGAAGCTTTGTGAGAAACAGTTTTATGATGTGTGAATTCATCTCACAGTTACATCATTATTTTCATGGGGCTGTTTGGTAGCACTGGTTTTGGGGAATCTGAGAAGGGATATTGGATCACATTGAATCCTATGATGACAAAGGGAATATTCTCAGAGAAAAACTAGAAAGAAGCATTCTGAAAAACAGCCTTGTGATGTGTGAATTTATCCTACAGAGTTTCACCATTCTTTTCATTGAGCAGTTTGATAACACCGTTTTCATATAATCTGCAATAGGATATTTCAGAGTGCATTGAAGCCTATGGTGACAAAGGAAATATCCACAGATAAAAGTCCAAAAAGAAGCTTTCTGAGACACTGCTTTGTGATTTGTGAATTCATATCACAGAGTTGTACCTTTCTTTTCATGTAGCAGTGTGCTAACACTGTTTTTTTTGTTTGTTTGACACTGTTTTTTTTGTTTGTTTGTTTGTTTTTTTTTTTTGGAATCTGCAAATGGGTATTTGTGAGCGCTTTGAGGCCAATGGTGAAAAAGAGGTACCCGAACATAAAAAGTAGAAAGAAGCTTTCTAATAAATTGCTTTCTGATGTGTAAATTCATCTCATGGAGTTACACTCTTCTTTTCATTAAGTAGTTTGCTAACACTGTTTTCTTGAAATCTACAATGGGATATTTAGGAGTGAATTGAAGCTTATGGTGATAAAGGAAATATCTTTCTATAAAACTGGAAAGAAGCTCTCGAGAAACTGCTTTTGATGTGTTAATTCATCTCACAGAGTTACACAATCCTTTTCATGGACCAGTTTGATAGCACTGTTTTGCGGGAATCTGAGAAGGGATATTTTGTATCGCATCGTAGCCTTTGGTGACCAAGGAAATATACTCGGATAAAAACTAGAGAGACTCCTTCTGAGAAAGTTATTTGTGATGTGTGAGTTCATCACACTGAGTTACACCTTTCTTTTCATGGAGCAGTTTACTAAAACTGCTTTCCTGGAATTTGCAAAGGGAAATTTGGGAGCGCCTTGAGGCCTATGGTGAAAAGAGAAACATCCTCAGATAAAAACTAGAAAGAAGCTTTATGAGAAACTGCTTTGTTTGGTGAATTCATCTGACAGAGTTACACCTTTCTTTTCATTGAGCAGTTTGGTAGCACTGTTTTTGGGAAATCTGCAAAGGGATATTTGGGAGCTCATAGAGGCTGCTGTTGAAAAAGGAAATATCTTCAGATAAAAACTGGTGAGGAGGTTTATGAGAAACTGTTTTGTGACGTGTGTATTCATCTCAGAGAGATAAACCATTTTGTTGATTCAGAAGTTTGGCATCACTGGTTTTGTGGTGTCTGAGAAGGGATATTTGGAACACATTGAGGCTGATGGAGGAAACGTAAATATACTGCACAGATGAAAGCTAGAAAGGAGCTTTCTGAGAAATTTCTTTGTGATTCGTAAATTCTTCTCCCAGAGGTAAACCATTCTTTTCATTGAGCAGTTTGTTATCTCTGATTTTGTGGAATCTACAAAGGAATATTCAGAGCACAGAGAAGCCTATGGTGAAAAAGAAAATACCCTCAGATAAAAACTAGAGAGAAGCTTTCTGACAGACAGTTTTTAGTTGGGTGCTTTCATCTCACAGAGTTAAATCTTTCTTCTCATTGAGCAGTTTGTTAATGCTGTTTTTGAGGAATCTGTAATGGGATATTTTGGGAGCACGTAGAGGCCTAAGGTGAAAAAAGAAATTTATCGATGTAAACACTGGAGAGAAGCTTTCAGAGAAAATCCCTTGTGATTTGTGCATTCATCTTATAGAGCTAAACGTTTCTGTTCAGGGAGTATTTTGGCATCACTGTTTTGTAGTGTCTGAGAAGGGATATTTTGGAGCACATTGAAGCCTATGGTTTAAAAGGAAATAGCCACATATAAAAATTAGAAAGAAGCTTTCTGAGAAACTGCTTTGTGATGCGTGAGTTCATCTCACACAGTTACGCTGCTTTTTTCATTGAGCAGTTTACCAACATTGTTTTCTGGGAATTTGCAATGGGATATTCAGAATGCATTGAAGCTTATAGTGACAAAGGAAATATCCTCAGACAAAAACAAGAAAGAAGTTTCTGAGAAACTACTTTGTGATTTTTGAATTCATCTCACCGAGTTACATGGTTCTTTTCATGGAGCAGTTTGGTAGCACTGTTTATGGGGACTCAGAGAAAGGATATTTTGGATCACAATGAAGTCTATGGTGACAAAAGAAGTAACCTCAGATAAAAAGTATAAAGAAGGTTTCTGAGAAAATTCCTTGTAATGTGTGAATTAATCTCATAGAGGTTTATCTTTCTTTTCATGGAGATTTGCATACACTGTTTTCGTGGAATCTTCAAAGGGAAATTTGGGAGTGCTATAAGGCCTAAGATGACAAAGGAAATATCCTCATATAAAAACTAGAAACAAGATTTCTTAGATACCATTTTGTGATGTGTCAATTCATCTCACAGAGTTACAGCTTTCTTTTCTTGGAGCAGTTTGCTAGCAGTTTCATGGAATCTGCACAGGGAGATTTGGGAGCTCATTGAGCCTATAGTGAAAGGAGAATATCCCCACATAAAAACTAGACAGAAGCTTTCTGAGAAAGTTCTTTGTAATGTATGAATTCATCTCACAGATGTACATATTTATTTTCATGGAGCAGTGTGCTAGCACTGTTTTTGTGGAATCTGCAAAGGGATATTTTGGAATGCTTTGAGGCATATGGTGATAAAGGAAATCACTTCAGATAAAAACTAGAAAGAAGCTTTCTGAGAAACAGCTTTGTGTTGTATGAATTCATCCCACAGAGTTACACTGTTCTTTTCACTGAGAAGTGTGATAACACTGTTTTCGTGGAATCTGCAATAGGATATTTCAGAACACATTGAAGCCTATGGTGACAAAGGAAATATCCTCAGAGAAAAACTAGAAAGAAGCTTTCTGAGACACCGTTTTGTTACGTGTTACTTCATCTAACAGAGTTACATGACTCTTTCATGGATCAGTTTAGTAGCATTGTTTTTGGGAATATGAGAAGGGATATTGGATTACATTGAAGTCTATGGTGACAAGGTAATATACTCAGTTAAAAACTAGAGGGAAGGTGTCTGAGAAGTTATTTTTTATGTGTGAATTCTTCTCACAGAGTTACATCTTTCTTTTCTTGGAGTAGTTTGTAAACACTCTCTTTGTGGAATCTGCAAAGGGATATTTGGAGGTTCTTTGAGGACTGGGTGATAAAGGAAATATCCTCAGATAAATTGAGAAGAAAGTTTTCTGAGTAACTGGTTTATGATGTGCTAATTCATCTCAGAGTTACATGATTCCTTTCATTGATCAGTTTAGTAGCATGGATTTTCAGGGATCTGAGAAGGAATATTTTAGACAGCATTGAAGCCTATGGTTACAAAGGAAATATCCTCAGATAAAAATTAGAAAAGAGCTTTCTGAGAAAGTTCTTTGTGATGTGTGAAATCATGACACGGAGTTACACCTTTCTTTTTATGGAGCATCTTGATGTTGTTTTCAGGGAATCTGCAAAGGATATTTGGGAGTGTATTGAGGCGTATAGTGAAAGGGAAATATCCTCAGATAAAATTAGAAAGAAGCTTTCTGAGAACTGTTTGTGATGTGTGAATTCACCTAACAGAGTTACACTGATCTTTTCATTGAGAAGTTTGCTACACTGTTTTCCTTGGAATCTGCAATGGGGTATTTCAGAGTGCATTGTAGCTTAAGTAGACAAAGGAATATCCTCATAAAAGAATAGAAAGAAGCATTCGCAGAAATAGCTTTGTGATGTGCTAATTCATCTCACAGAGTTCCCGATTCATTTCGTGGAGCAGTTTGGTAGTACTGTTTTTGGGGAATCTGAGAAGGGATATTTTGGATCACATTGATGCCTGTGATGACTTAGGATATATCCTCAGATAAAAACTAGCAAGAAACTTTCTGAGAAACTTGTTTCTGATGTGTGAATTCACCTCACGGAGGTATAACTTTCTTTTTATGGAGCAATTTTACAGCACTGTTTTTGGAGAATCTGAGAAGGGATATTTGAATTGCATTGAAGCATATGGTGACAAAGGAATATACTCGGATAATGAAGAGCAGAAGCTTTCTGAGAAACTGCATTGTGATGTTTGAATTCTCTCACAGAGTTACACTGTTCTTTTCATTGAGCAGTTTACTATACTGCTTTCTTGGAATCTGAAATCGGATATTTTGGAGTGCATTGAAGCTTATGATAACAGGGAAATACCTCATATGAAATAAGAAAGAAGCTTTCTGCGAAGCTTAAATTTGTGATGTGTATTCATCTCGCAGAGTGACACCTTTCTTTTCATGGAGCATCTTGCTAGCATTCTTTTCATGAAATCTGCAAAGGTATATTGGAAGCCCATTGAGGCGTATAGTGAAAAGTAAAATATCCTCAGATAAATACTAGAAAGAAGCTTCCTAAGAAACTTCTTGTGATGTGTGAATTCTTCCCACAGAGTTATGCTTTTCTTTTCATTGAGCAGTTTGCTAACACTGTTTTCTTAGGATCTGCAATGGGATGTTTCAGAGCGCCTTGAAGTTTATGGTGACAAAGGACATATCCTCAAATAAAAACTAGAAATAAGCATTCTGAGAAACTGCTTTGTGATGTGTTAATTCATCTCACAAAGTTACATGATTCTTTTCATGTAGAAGTTTGGTAGCACTGTTTTTGGGGAAACTGAGAAGGCATTTTTGGACTGCATTAAAGCCTATGGTGACTAAGGAAATATCCTCAGAAAATCATAGAAAGAAACTTTCTGAGACACTTCTTTGTAATGTGTGAATTCCATCTCACAGATTTACACCTTTCTTTTCATGGAGCAGTTTGCTAACTCTACTTTCGTGGAATCTGCAAATGGATATTTGGGAGTGCATTGAAGCCTGTGGTGAAAAAGAAAATATCCTCATATAAAAGCTAGAAAGAATCTTTCTGAGAAACTGTTTTGTGATATGTGAATTCATCTCACCGAGTTACAACATTCTTTTCATTGACCAGTTTGCTCACACTTTTTTCGTAGAATATACAAAGGGATACTTGGCAGTGCATTGAAGCCTCTGTTCACAAAGCTTTCTGAGAAAGTGATTTGTTATGTGCGAATTCATCTCACTGAGTTACACTGTTCTTTTCATTGAGCAGTTGTCCAACACTGTTTTCTTGGAATCTGCAATGTGATACATCGGAGTGCATTGAAGCTTATGGTGACAAAGGAAATATCCTCATATAAACACTAGAAAGAAGCTTTCTGAGAAACTGCCTTCTGATATGCTAATTCATCTCACATAGCTGCATGATCCTCTTCTAGGATCAGTTTGGTAGCAGTGTTTTTGGGTAATCTGAGAAGGAATATTTTGAATCACATTGAAGCCTTCGTTGACAACGGTAATATCATCAGATAAATCTAGAAGAAAACTTTCTGATAAACTTCTTTGTGATGTGAGAATTCATCTCACAGATATACACCATTCTTTTCATTGAGATGTTTGCTAACACTTTTTTCATGGAATGTGCGATGGGATATTCTGGATTGAATTGAGAAATATGGTGAAGAAGATAATATCCTCATATAAAAACAAGAAAGAATCTTTCTGAGAAACAGCTTTGTGATGTGTGAATTCATGTCACAGAGTTCCACCACTCTTTTCATGGATCAGTTTGGTAGCACTGTTTTTGTGGAATCTGAGAAGGGATATTTTGGATTGCATTGAACCCTAGGGTGACAAAGGAAATATCCCCAGAAAAATACTGCAAAGAAGCTTTATGTGAAACTTATTTGTGATGTGTGAATTCATCTCACAGAGTAACACAATTCTTTTCTTGAAGCTCTTTTGTAACATTGTTTTTGTGGAATCTGCAATAGGATATTGGGGAGTTAATTGAAGCCTATGGTGACAAAGGAAATACCCTCACTAAAACTGAAAAGAAGCTTTCCGAGAAACAGCCATGTGATGTGTGAATTCATCTCTCAGATTGCACCTTTCTTTTCATGGAGCACTTTGCTCACACTCTTTTTGTGGAATCTACAAATGGATATTTGGGAGCACATTGAGGCTTATGGTGACAAAGGAAATATCCTCAGATAAAAACTAGAAAGAAGCTTTCTGAGAAAGTGCTTTGAGATTTGTGAATTCATCTCACAGAGGTGCACTTTCTTGTCATTTAGCAGTTTGTTAACACTGTTTTTGTGGAAACTGCAAAGGGATATTTGCGAACGCCTTCACTCCTATAGTGAAAAAGGAAATAGCCTCAGAAAAAACTAGAAAGAAGTTTCTGAGAAAGTCTTTGTGTGTGTTAATTCACCTCCCAGAGCTACAACTTCCTTTCAAGTAACAATTTGTAACACTGTTTTCATAGAATCTGCAAAGGGATATTTGCGAACGCCTTCACTCCTATAGTGAAAAAGGAAATAGCCTCAGATAAAAACTAGAAAGAAGCTTTCTGAGAAAGGTCTTTGTGTTGTGTTAATTCACCTCCCAGAGCTACAACTTCCTTTCAAGTAACAATTTGTAACACTGTTTTCATAGAATCTGCAAAGGGATATTTAGAAGTACATTGAGCCCTATAGTGAAAAAGGAAATATCCCCAGATAAAAACTAGAGAGAAGCTTTCTGAGAACCTGCTTTGTGATGTGTAAGTTCACCTCCCAGAGTTGCACCATTATTTTCATTGAGCAGTTTAATACCATTGTTTTTGTGGAATCTGCAATAGGATATATGGGAGCGTATTGGAGCCTTTCGTGACAAAGGATATATCATCAGATAAAAAACAAAAAGAAGCCTTCGAAGAAGCTGCTTCATGAAGTGTAAGTTCATCCCACCAAGTTACATTGTTCTTTTCTGTGAGTAGCTTGCTAACACTGTTTTCTTGGAACCCACAATGGGATGTTTTGGAGCCCATTGAAGCTTATATTGACAAAGGAAATATCCTCAGATAAAAACTATAAAGAAGCTTTCTGAGAAAGTGTTTCTGATGTGTGAATTCATCTCACAGAGTTGCAACTTTCTTTTCATGGAGCAGTTTGTAGCACTGTTTTTGGGGAATCTGAGAAGGGATATTTTGGATCACATTGAAGCCTAAGGTGACCAAGGAAATATCCTCAGATAAAACCAAAAAGAACTTTCTGAGAAATTGTTTTCTGAATAGTGAACTCATCTCACAGAGTTGTAGTGTACTTTTCATTGAGCAGTTTGCTAACACTGTTTTCATGGAATCTGCAATATAATATTTTGGATTGCATTGAAGCTTTTGGTGACAAAGGAAATATCCCCAGATAAAAACCAAAAAGAAACCTTCTGTGAAACTGCTTTGTGATGCGTGATTTCATCTCACAAACTTACACCTTTCTTTTCATTGAGAAGTTTCTTAACACTTTTTTCATGCAATCTGCAATTTGATATTCAGGAACTCAGTGAGAAATATGGTTAAAAGAAAATATCCTCAGATAAAAACTAGATAGAAGATTTCTGAGAAACTGCTTTGTGATGTCTGAGTTCATCTCCCAGATTTACACCATTCTTTCTGTGGAGCAGTTTGCTAACACTGGTTTCGTGTAATCTACAAGGAGATATTTGAGAGTGCCTTGAGGCCTATGGTAATAAAGGAAATATCCTAAGAAAAAAACTAGAAAGATTCTTTCTGAGAAAGTCCTTTGTGATGTGTGAAGTCATCTCATGGAAGTACAGCTTTCTTAACAGGGAGCAGTTTGCTAGCACTGTTATCGTGGAATCTGCAATGGGATATTTTGGAGCGCATTGAGGCTTATGATGAAGAAGGAAATATCCTCAGATAAAAACTAGAAAGAATCTTTCCGAGAAACTGCTTTGTGATGCTGAGTTCATCTCACAAGTTACACCATTCTTTTCATGGAACAGTTTGGTAGCACTGTTTTTGGGGAATCCAAGAAGGGATATTTTGTATCCCAATGAAGCCTAAGGTGATAAAGAATATCATCAGATAAAAATTAGAAAAAAGCTTTCTGAAACCCTTCTATGTGATGTGCTAATCAATCTCACAGAGTTACACCTCGCTTTTCATGGAGCAGTTTGCTAACACAGTTTTTGTGGGATCAGAAAAGGGATATTTGGAAGCACATTGATGCCTATGGTGAAAAAGGAAATAGCCTCATATAAAAACTAGAAATAATCTTTCTGGGAAAGTGCTTTGTGATGTGTGAATTCACCTCAGAGATTTACACTGTTCTTTTCATTCAGCAGTTTGCTAACAACATTTTCTTGGAGTCTGCAATGGGATATTTCAGAGCGCATTGAAGCTTATGGTGAGAAAGGAATTATCCTCATTAAAAAAACTTGAAACAAACTTTTTGAGAAAACAGCTGTGATGTGTTAATTTATCTCTGAGAGATACACGATTCTTTTCATGGAGTAATTTGGTAGCACTGTTTTTGTGGAAACTGAGAAGATATAGTTTGGATCACATTGAAACCTATGTTGACTAATTAAATATACACAGATAAAAACTAAAGAAGCTTTCTGAGAAACTTCTTTGGGATATGTGAATTCATTTCACACAGTTACACGTTTCCTTTCATGGAGCAGTTTCCTAACCCTCTTTTGTGGAATCTGCAAAGGTTTATTTGGGAGTGCGTTGAGGCCTTTGGTGAATAAGGATATATCCTCAGATTAAAACCAAAAACATGCTGTCTGAGAAACTGCTTTGTGATATGTGAATTCATCTCACAGAGTTACACTCGTCTCCTCATTGAGCAGTTTGCCAACACTGTTTTCTTGGAATCTGCAACGTGATATTTCGGAAGCCGTGGAAGCTTATGTTGACAAAGGAAATATCCTCAAACAAAAACTAGAAAGATGCTTTCTGAGAAACTGCTTTGTGATTTGTGAAATCATCTCACAGAGTTACATGATTCTTTTCATGGAGCAGCTTGGAAGCACTGTTTTTGGGTAATCTGAGGAGGGATATATTGGATTGAATGGAAACCTATGGTGACAAAGGAAATATCCTCAAACAAAAACTAGAGGAAGCTGTCTGAGAAACTTCTTTGTGATGTGTGAAATCGTCTCACAAAACTACATTATTCTCTTCATGGAACAGTTTGGTAGCTCTGTTTTTGGGGAATTGGAGAAGGCATATTTTGGATTGCATTGAAGCCAATGGTGACAAAGGAAATAACCTCAGATTAAAGTTCGAAAAATGCTTTATGAGAAACTGCTTTGTGATGTGTGAATTCATCTCACAGAGTTACACTGTTCTTTTCATTGAGCATTTTGCTTACACTGTTTTCGAGGAATCTACAAAGGGATACTTGGGAGTGCATTGGTGCCTATAGTGGAAAAGGGAATATGTGCAGATGAAAACTACAATGAATCTGTCTGAGAAACTGCTTTTTGATGTGTGAATTCATGTCACAGGGTTACACCATTTTTTCCATTGAGCTGTTTGATAACACTGTTTTCATGAAATCCATGAAGGGATATTTGGGAGTGCATTGAGGCCTACATTGTAAAAGGAAATATCCTCAGATAAATACTAGAAATAAGCTTTCTGAGACATGCCTTGTGATGTGTGAATTCACTTCACAGAGTTACACTATTCTTTTCATTGAGCACTTTGCCTGCACTATTTTGTTGGAATCTGCAATGGGATATTAAGAGTCCATTGAAGCTCATGGTGACAAAGGAAATATACACAGAGAAAAACTAGAAGGATCCGTTCTGAGAAACTTCTTTGTGATTAGTGAATTCTCATCATGGAGTGACATGATTCTTTTCATGGAACAGTTTCGTAGCACTGTTTTTGGGCAAACTAAGAAGGGATATATTGGATTGCATTGAACCCTATGGTGACAAAGGAAATATCTTCAGATAAAAACTAGAAAGAAGCTTTCTGAGAAACTGCTTTGTGATTAGTGAATTCATCTCATAGAGTTACACTATTCTTTTCAATGAGCAGTTTGATAACACTGTTTTCATGGAATCTGCAAAAGGATATTTGGGAGCACAATTAGGCCCATAGTGAAAAAGGAAATATCCTCAGATACAAACTATAAAGAAGCTTTCTGAGAAACCGCTCTGTAATGTGTGAATTCAGCTCAGAGTTACACTGTTTTTTTCACTGAGCAGTTGGTTAACACAGTTTTTTTGGAATCTTCAATGGGATATTTCAAAGCACATTGAAGCTTATTGTGAAAAAGGAAATATCTTTAGACAAAAGCTAGAATCTTTTGGGGAAAGTGCTTTTGATTTGGTGACAAAGGATATATCCTCATATAAAAACTAGAAAGAAGCTTTCTGAGAACCTGCTTTGAGATGGATTAATTCATCTCATAGAGTTCCCCAATTCTTTTCATTTATCATTTTGGTAGCACTGTTTTTGGGTAAAGTGAGTAGAGATATTTTGGTTTGCTTTGAAGCCTATAAGGAAATACACTCAGATAAAAACGAGAAAGAAGCATTCTAAGAAAGTTCTTGTGATGCGTGAATTCATCTCACAGAATTACACCTTTCTTTTCATGGTGCGATTTGATAACACTCTTTTCGTGGAATCTGCAAAGGAATATTTGGGAGTACATTGAGACCTATAGTGAATAAATAAATATCCTCACATAAAAACTAGAAAGAAGTTTTCTGAGAAACTGCTTTGTGATGTGTGCATTCATCTCAAGGAGTTACACCATTTTTCCATTGAGCAGTTTGACAACACTGTTTTGTTGGAAACTGAAATAGGATATTTGGGAGTGCATCAAAGAATATGGTGACAAAGGAAATATCTTCAGATAAAAAACAAAAAGAATCTTTCTGAGATACTGCTTTGTGTTGTCTGAATTCATTTCACAGAGTTACAGGATTCTTTTCATGGATTAGTTTGAAAGCACTGTTTTCGGAGAATCTGAGAAGGGATAATTTGGATCGCATTGAAGCCTAATGTGACATAGGAAATATTTCAGATAAAAACTACATAGAAGCTTTGGGAAAATTCTTTGTGATGTGTGAATTCATCTCACAGAGTTATGCCTTATTTTCATGGTGTGATTTCCTAACACTGCTTTCATGGATTCTGCAAAGGAATATTTTGGAGTGCATGGAGGCCTAGGTGTAAAAGGAAATATCATCAGATAAGAACTAGAAAGAAGTTTTCTGAAGAAACTGCTTTGTGATGTGTGAATTCATCTCACAGAGTTACACCTTTCTTTTCATTGGGCAGTTTGCTAACACTGTTTTCTTGGAATCTGCAATGGGATATTCCATAGCGCTTTGAAGCTTATGGTGCCAAAGGAATTATCCTCAGACAAAAACAAGAAAGAATCTTTCTGAGAATTGTTTTGTGATTTGTGAATTCATCTCACAGAGTTACACGATTCTATTCATGGAGCAGTTTGGCAGCACTGTTTATGGGAATCTGAGAAGGGATATTTTGGATTGCATTGAAGCCTATGGTGACAAAAGAATATCCTCGATAAAAACGAGCAAGAAGATTTCTGAGAAACTCCTTTGTGATGTGTAAATTCATCTTACAGAGTTACACTGTACTTTTCATTGAGCAGCTTGATTACACTGTTCTTATGGAATCTACAATAGGATATTGAGAGTGCATTGAAGCCTATGGTGACAAAGGAAATATCCTCAGTTAAAAACAAAAAGAATCTTTCTGAGATACTGCTTTGTGTTGTCTGAATTCATTTCACAGAGTTACAGGATTCTTTCATGGATTAGTTTGAAAGCACTGTTTTCGGAGAATCTGAGAAGGATAATTTGGATCGCATGAAGCCTAATGTGACATAGGAAATATCTTCAGATAAAAACTACATAGAAGCTTTCTGGGAAAATTCTTTGTGATGTGTGAATTCATCTCACAGAGTTATGCCTTTATTTTCATGTGTGATTTCCTAACACTGCTTTCATGGATTCTGCAAAGGATATTTTGGAGTGCATGGAGGCCTATGGTGTAAAAGGAAATATCATCAGATAAGAACTAGAAAGAAGTTTTCTGAGAAACTGCTTTGTGATGTGTGAATTCATCTCACAGAGTTACACCTTTCTTTTCATTGGGCAGTTTGCTAACACTGTTTTCTTGGAATCTGCAATGGGATATTCCATAGCGCTTTGAAGCTTATGGTGCCAAAGGAATTATCCTCAGACAAAAACAAGAAAGAATCTTTCTGAGAAATTGTTTTGTGATTTGTGAATTCATCTCACAGAGTTACACGATTCTATTCATGGAGCAGTTTGGCAGCACTGTTTATGGGAATCTGAGAAGGGATATTTTGGATTGCATTGAAGCCTATGTGACAAAAGAATATCCTCGATAAAAACGAGCAAGAAGATTTCTGAGAAACTCCTTTGTGATGTGTAAATTCATCTTACAGAGTTACACTGTACTTTTCATTGAGCAGCTTGATTACACTGTTCTTATGGAATCTACAATAGGATATTTGAGAGTGCATTGAAGCCTATGGTGACAAAGGAAATATCCTCAGTTAAAAACAAAAAGAATCTTTCTAAGAAACTGCTTTGTGTTGTTTCAATTCATCTCACAGTGTTACACCTTTCCTTTCCTAGGGCAGTTTGCTAACACTGTTTTCGTAGAATCGGCAAAGGGATTTTTGGAAGCTATTTGATGTCTATCGTGGGAAAGCAAGTATCCTCAGATAAAAACTAACAGAAGCTTTCTGAGAAACTGCCTTGTGATGCGTGAATTCATCTCACATAGTTACATTCTTCTTTTCATTGAACAGCTTGATAAAACTGTTTTCTTGGAATCTGAAATAGGATATTTGAGAGCGCATTGAAGCTTTTCGTGACAAAGGAAATATCCTCATATAAAAACTGTAAAGAATCTGTCTGAGAAATCACTTTGTCATGTATTAATTCATTTCACAGAGTTACACGATTCTTTTCATGGATCAGTTTGGGAGCAGTCTTGTTCATGAATCTGAGAAGGGATATTTGGGATCACATTAAAGCCTGTGGTGATAAAGGAAATATCCTCAGATAAAAACTAGAAAGGATCTTTCTGAGAAAGTCCTTTGTGATGTGTGAATTGGTCTCACAGTGTTGCACATTTCTTTTCATGGAGTAGTTTGCTAATTCTGTTTTTGTGGAATCCACAAAGGGGTATTTGGGAGTGCATGGAAGATTATGGTGATAAAGGAAATAACCTCTGATAAAAATCAAAAAGAAGATTTCTGTGAAACTGCTTTGTGATGTGTGAATTCATTGAGCTGTTTGATCACCCTCTTTTCATGAAATCTACAAAGGTATATTTGGGCGCCCATTGAGGCCTACCTATGATGACAAAAGAAATATCCTCAGATTAAAAACTAGGAAGAAGCTTTCTGAGAAAATGCTTTGTGATGTGTGAATTCAAGTCACAGATTTACATGATTCTTTTCTTGCAGTAGTTTGCTAACACTATTTTCGAGGTATCTGCAATAGTATAATTGGGAGCTCATTGAAGCCTATGGTGACAAAGGAAATATCCTCAGACAGAAACCAAAAAGAAGCTTGCTGAGAAACTGCTTTGTGATATGTGAATCCATCTCACAGATTTTCATCTTTCTTTTCATGGAGCAGTTTGCTCACACCATTTTCGTGAAATCTGCCAAAGTATATTTGCGAACAAATTGAGGACTATGGTGAAAAAGGAAATATCCTCAGACAAAAGCTAGAAAGAAAATTTCTGAGAAACTGCTTTGTGATTTGTGAATTCATCATACAGAGTTACACGATTTTTTTCATAGACAAGTTTGGTATCACTCTTTTTGGAAATCTGAGAAGAAATATTTGGGTCACATTGAAGTTTATGGTGACAAAGGAAATATCCAAAGATAAGAATTCGAAAGAAGATTTCTGAGAAACTGCTTTGTGATGGGTGACTTCATCTCACAGATTTACTCCATTCTTTTGCTACAGCTGTTTGCTAACATTGTTGTCATGGAATGTGCAATAGGATAATTGAGAGCTTATTGAAGCCTATGGTGACAAAGGAAATATCCTCAGGTAAAAAAAAAAAAAAAGAAGAAGCTTTCTGAGAAACCACTTTGTGATTTTGAATTCTTCTCACAGAGTTACATGATTCTTTTAATGGATCAGTTTCATAGCACAATTTTTAGGGAATCTGAGAAGGGGTATTTTGGATCACAATGAAGCCTAGGTTGACAAAGTAAATATCTTCAGATAAAAACTGGAAAGAAGGTTTCTGAGAAAGTTCTCTGTGATGTGTGAATTCATCTCACAGAGTTACACCTTTTTTTACATGGAGCCATTTACTAACACTGTTTTTGTGGAATCTGTAAAGGGATATTTTGGAGTGCATTGTGGCCTATGTTGAAAATCTAAATATTCTCAGATAAAAACTAGAAAGAAGATTTCTGGGAACTGCATCATGATGGGTGAATTCATCTCACTAAGTTACACTGTTTTTTTCACTGAGCAGTTTGCGAACACTGTTTTCCTGCAATCTACAAAGGGATATTTGAGAGTGGATCGAGGCCTATAGTGAAAAAGGAAATATCCTCAGAGAAAAACTAGAAAGAAGCTTTCTGAGAAATTGCTTTTTGATTTGTGAATTTATCTTACAGAGTTACACTTCTTTTCATTGAGCTGTTTGATCACAGCATTTTCGTGGAATCTGCAAGGGGATATTTCAGAGAGCTTTGAAGCTTATCATGAAAAAGGAAATATCCTCAGACAAAAACTAGATAGAAGCTTTCTGAGAAACTGCTTTGTGATTTGTGAATTCATCTCACAGAGTTGTGCCTTTCTTTTCATCAAGCAGATTTTTTGTACTGATTTTAAGGAACTGAGAAGGGATATTTTGGTTGGCATTGAAGTCTATGGTGACAAAGGCAACACCTCAGATAAAAACTAGACAGAAGATTTCAGAGAAACCGCTTTGTGATGTCTGAATTCATCTCACAGAGCTCCTGTGTTCTTTTCATTCAGCAATTTGATAACACAAACATTGTTTTCGTTGAATCTGCAACGGGTTATTTCAGAGCACATTGAAGCTTATGGTGACAAAAGAAATATCCTCAGACAATAACGAAGAAAAAGCCTTCTCAGAAATTGCTTTGTGTTTTCTGAATTCATCACACAGAGTTACACAATTCTACTCATGGAGCAGTTTGGTAGCACTGTTTTTGGGGAATCTGAGAAGGGATATTTTTGATTGCATTGAAGCCTATGGTGACAAAGGAAATATCCACAGATACAAACTGGAAAGAAGCTTTCTGTAAAACTTCTTTGTGATGTATGAATTAATCTCATAGAGTTACACCTTTCTTTCAATGGAGCAGTTTGCTAAAACTGTTTTTGTGAAATCAGCAAAGGGATATTCCCAATCGCTATGAGGCCTATGATGATAAAAGGAATATCCTCAAAGAAAATGTAGAAAGAAGCTTTCTGAGAAACTGCTTTTTGATTTGTGAATTCGTCTCACCGTGATACACTTTTCTTTCCTTTGAGCAGTTTGTTAACACTGTTTTCCTGGAATCTGCAATAGGAAATTTGGGAGCACATTGAAGCTTATGGTTATAAAGGAAACATCATCAGATAAAAAGCCAAAGGAACTTTCTGAGAAACTGCTTTGTGATGTTTGAATTCATCTCACAAAGTTACACTGTTCTTTTCATGATCAGTTTGCTAACACTGTTTTCTTGGAATCTGCAAGGGGATATTTCGGAGAGCATTGAACTTAAGGTGACTAAGGAAATATCTTCATATAAAAACTAGAAAGAAGCTTTCTGATAAACTGCTTTGTGATGTGCTAATTCATCTCACAGAGTTACATGATTCTTCTAATGGATCAGTTTGGTAGCACTGTTTTAGGGGAAACTGAGAAGGTACATTTTGGATCACATTGAAGCCTATGGTGACAAAGAAAATATACTCAGATAAAAACTAGGAAGAGGCTTTCTGAGATAGTGTTTTGTGATGTGTCAATTCATCACACATAATTACACCGTTCTTTTCAAAAAGCAGTTTGCCAACACTGTTTTCATGGAACCTGCAATAAGATATTTGGGAGCACATTGAAGCCAATGGTAAAAAAGGAAATATAATCAAATAAAAAATATAATCAAATAAAAACTGCTTTGTGATGTGTGAACTCATCTCACAGACTTATACTGATCTTTTCATTGAGCAGTTTGCTCACACCGTTTTCTTGGAATCTGCAATGGGATGTTTTGGAGCACATTGAAGATTATGGTGACAAAGGAAATATCCTCAGAAAGAAGCTAGAAAGAAGGTTTTTGAGAAACTGCATTGTGATGTGTGAATCCATCTCGCAGAGTTACACAATACATTTCATGCAGCAGTTTGGTCACAGTGTTTTTGGGGAATCTGAGAAGGGATAATTAGGATTGCCTTGAAGTCTATGGTGACAAAGGAAATATCCTCAGTTAAAAACCAGAAAGAAGCTTTCTGAGAATCTTCTTAGTGACATGTGAATTCATCTCACAGAGTTACATCTTTCTTTTCTAGGAGCAGTTGCTAACATTGTTTTTGTGGAATATACAGAGGGATATGTACGAGTGCATTGAGTCTTATGATGAAAAAAGAATTATCCTTAGATAAAAAATGGAAAGAAGCTTTGTGAGAAACCGCTTTGTGATGTGCGAATTCATCTCACAGGGTTATACTGTTCTTTTTAGTGAGCAGTTTCCTTACACTGTGTGTTTCAAATCTGCAATTGGATATTTCGGAGTGCATTGAAGTTCAGGGTGACAAACAGCATATCATCATATAAAAACTAGAGAGAAGCTTTCTGAGAAACTTCTTTGTGATGTTTTAATTAACCTCCAAGATTTACATGATTATTTTCATGGATAAGTTTGGTAGCACTGTTTTTGGGGAATATTAGAAGGCATATTTTGGATCACATTGAAGCCTATGGTGAGAAAGAAAATATCCTCAGATAAAAACTAAAAAGAAACTTTCTGATAAAGTTCTTTGTGATGTGTGAATTCATCTCACAGAGTTACACTTTTCTATTCATGGAACAGTTTTTTAACTCTGGTTTTGTGGAGTCTGCCAAGGGATATTTGGGAGCACATTGAGGCCTATAATGAAAAAGGAAATATTCTGAGATTAAAAACTAGAAAGAAGATTTCTGAGAAAATGTTTTGTGGTTTATGAATTCATCTCACAGTGTTACACGATTTTTTCATTGAGCAGTTTGGTAGCACTGTTTATGCAGAATCTGAGAAGGGATGTTTTGGATTGCATTGAAGCCTATGGTGACAAAGGAAATATCCTCAGATAAAAACTAGAAAGAAACTCTCTGAGAAACTGCGTTGTGATTAATGAATTCATCTCACAGAGCTAAGTCATGCTTTTCTTTGAGCCTTTTTATAACACTGTTTTTCTGGAGTCTGCAATAGGATATTTGGGAGTGCAAGTAAGAATATTGTGACAAAGTAAATATCCTCAAAGGAAAACCAAAAAGAAGCTTTCTGAGAAACCACTTTGTGATGTTTGAATTCATCTCACAGTGTTACACTGTTTTGTTCATTGATCAGTTTCATAACAGTTTTCTTGGAGTCTGCAATGGGATACTTCTGAGTGCATTGAAGTTTATGGTGGCAAAGGAAATATCCTGAGACAAAAGCTAGAAAGAAGCTTTCTGTGGAACTGCTTTGTGATTTATGAAATCATCTCACAGAGTTACACCTTCGCTTTCATGAAGCAGTTTGGTAGCCCTGTTTTTGGGGAATGTGAGAAGGGGTATTTTGGATCACATTGAAGCCTATGGTGTTAAAGTAAATATCCTCAGATTAAAATTAGAAAGACACTTTCAGAGAAACTTCTTTGTGATGTGTGTATTCACCTCACACAGTTACACTGTTGTTTTCATTGAGCAGTTTGCTAACCCTGTTTTCTTGGAATCTGCAATGGGATATTTCGGAGCCCATTGAAGCTTGTGGTGACAAAGGAAATTCATTCATATAAAAACTAGAAAGAAGCTTTCTGAGAAACTGCTTTTGATGTTTTAATTCATCTCACAGACTTACAAAATTCTTTTCATGGTGCAGTTTTTTGGCACAGTTTTTGGTCAATCTGAGAGGGTATATTTTGATCTCATTGAAGCCTATTGTGACAAAGGAAATATCCTCAGACAAAAACTAGAAAGAAATTCTCTGAGAAACTGCTTTGTGATTTGTGAATTCACCTCAAGATGATGCACCTTTCTTTTCATGGAGCTGTCTGCTAACACGGTTTTCCTGGAATATGGAAAGGGATATTTGGGAATGCATTGAGGCCTATAGTGAAGAAGGAAGTATCCTCAGGTAAAAATTAGAAAGAACCTTTCTGAGAAGCTGCTTCATGATGTGTGATTTCATCTCACAGAGTTACACCGCTCTTTTCATTGAGCAGTTGAATAACACTTTTTTCATGGAATCTGCTATAGGGTATTTGAGAGTGCATGGAAGCCTATGGTAACAAAGGATATATCCTCAGATAAAACAAAAAGAAGCTTTCTGAGAAACTACTTTGTGATGTGTCAATTCATCTCACAGAGTTACACCTTACTTTTCACAGAGCAGTGTGCCAACACTATTTTTTTGGAATCTGCCAAGGGCTATTTGGGAGTGCTCTAAGCCCTATGGTGATAAAGGAAAATCCTCAGATAAAAACTAGAAAGAAGCTTTCTTAGAAACCACTTTGTGATGTATTAATTCATCTCACAGAATTACATGATTCTTTCCATGGATCAGTATGGTAGCACTGTTTTTGGTGAATCTGAAAAGGCATATTTTGGATCATATTGAAGCCTATGGTGACAAGGAAATATCCTCAGGCAGGAACTAGAAAGAAGTTTTCTGAGAAGGGTCCTTGTGAAGTGTGAATTCATCTCAGAGTTACACTGTTCTTTTCAATGAGCAGTTTGCTAACACAGTTTTCCTGGAATCTGCAATGGGATATTTGGGAGCACATTGAAGCTTACGGTGACAGGAAAATCATCATACAAAAACTAGAAAGAAGCTTTATCGGAAACAGCTTTGTGATGTGATAATACATCTCAGAGAGTTACACAATACTTTTCATGGGGCAGTTTGGCAGCACTGTTTTTGGGAAATCTGAGAATGGATATTTTGGATCACTTTGAAGCTTCTGGTAACAAAGTAAATATCCTCACTTAAAAATTAGAAAGAAGCTTTCTTAGAAAGGTCTTTGTGATGTCTTAGTTCATTTCACAGGGTTACACCATTATTTTCATGGAGCAGTGTGCCAAAACTGTTTTCATGGAATATGTAGTGTGACATTTGGGAGCGCATTGAGGCCTATAGTGACAAAGGAAATGTCCTCAGATAAAAACTAGAAAGAAGCTTTCTGAGAAACTGCTTTGTGATGTGTGGATTCATCTTACAGAATTACAGCATTCCTTTCAATGAGCAGTTTGATAACACCGTTTTCGTGGTATCTGCTATAGGATATTTGAGAGAGCATTGAAGCCTGTCATGACAAAGTACATATTCTCAGATGATAACCAAAGGGATACTTGCTGAGAAACTGTTTTGTGATTTGTGAATTCATGTCACAGAGTTACATGATTCTTTTCATGGAGCATTTTAGTAGCACTGTTTTTGGGGAATCTGAGAATATTTTGGATCGCCATGAAGCCTATGGTGACAAAGGAAATATAATCAGATATTAACTAGAAAGAAACTTCCTGAGAAACTGCTTTGTGATGTGTGAATTCATCTCACAGAGTTACACTGTTCTTTTTATAGAGCAGTTTGCTAACACTGTTGTCTTGGAATCTGCAATGGGATACTTCAGAGTTCTTTGAGACATATGGTGACAAAGGAAATATCCTCATATAAAAACTTGAAAGAAGCTTTCTGAGAAACCACTTTCCAATGTATTAATTCATCTCACAAAGTTTCACGATTCTCTTCATGAAACAGTTTCTCAGCAGTGTTTTTGGAAATCTGAGAAGGGATATTTTGGATCACATTGAAGCCAATGTTGACAAATAAAATATTCTCAGATAAAAACTAGAAAGAAGCTTTCTAAGGAAGTTCTTTGTGATGTGTGAATTTATCTCTTGGGGTAACACCTTTCTCTTCCTGGATCAATGTGCTAACACTTCTTTCATGGAATCTGCAATGGGATATTCTGGAGCCCTTTCATGCGTATAGTGAAAAATGAACTTTCCACAGATAAAAAGTAAAAGAATCGTTCTGAAAAACAGCTTTGTGATGTGTGAATTCATCTTACAGAGTTTAACTGTTATTTTCATTGAGCAGCTTGATAACACAGTTATTGTGCAATATGCAATAGGATATTTGGGAGTGCATTGAAGCCTGTGGTGACAAAGGAAATATCCACAGATAAAAGTCCAGAAAGAAGCTGTCTGTGAACCTGCTTTGTGATGTGTGAACTCATCTCACAGAGTTACACAGTTCTTTTCATTGAGAAGTTTGATAACACTTTTTTCGATTAATCTGCTATGGGATATTGGGGTGCGCATCGATTAATATGGTGAAAAAGGAAATGTACTCAGATAAAAACTACAAAGAAGTTTTCTGAGAAACAACTTTGTGATATGTGAATTCATCTCACAGAGTTACACCATTCTTTTAACATAACAGTTTCGTAGCACTGTTTTTTGGGAAATCTGAGAAGGGATATTGTGGGTCACAATGAAGTCTATGGTGACAAAGGAAATATCCTCAATTAAAAATTAGAAGGAAGATTTCTGAAAAACTACGTCATGTTGTGTGAATTTATCTCAGAGAGTTACACTGTTGTTTTCATTGAGCAGTTTGATAACACCGTTTTCGTGGAATCTGCAAGAGGATATTCGGGAAAGCACTGAAGTGTATGGTGACAAAGGAAACATCCTACGAGAAAAACAAAAAAGAAGCTTTCTGAGAAACTGCTTTGTGATGTGTGAATTCAACTCACAGATTTACACTTTTCTTTTTATGGAGCAGTGTGCTAACACTATTTTCCTGGAATTCTCCAAAGGGATATTCATGAGCACATTGAGGCAAGTGGTGAAAAATGAACTATCCTCATATAAAAACTAGAAAGAAGTTTTCTGAGAAAGTTCTTTGTGATGTGTGAATTCATTTCACAGAGTTACACTTTTCTTTTCTTGTAGCAGTTTCCTAACACTGTTTTTGTTGGAATCAGCAAAGGGATATCTGTGAGAGCTTTGAGACCTATGGTGAAAAAGAAAATATCCTAACATAAAAACTAGAAATAAGCTTTCTCAGAAACTGCATTCTGAGGTGCAAATTCATCTCACAGAGCTACACTGTTCTTTTCATTGAGCAGTTTGCTAACACTGTTGTCTTTCAATTTGCAATAGAATATTTAGGAGTGCATTGAAGCTTATGGTGATAAAGGAAACATCCTCACATATAAAATAGAAAGAAGCTCTCTGATAAACTGCTTTGTGATGGTTTAATTCACCTCACAGATTTACACGAAACTTTCCATGGATCAGTTAGCTAAAACTGCTTTCCTGGATTTGCAAAGGGATATTTCGGAGTGCCTTGAGGCCTATGGGAAAAAAGAAACATCCTCAGATAAATACTAGAAAGAAGCATTATGAGAAACTGCTTTGTGATGCATGAATTCATCTCACAGAGTTACACCTTTCCTTTAATTGAGCAGTTTGAAAGCACTCTTTTTGGGGAATCTGGAAAGGGATATTCGGGAGCTCAGAGAGGCTGATGGTGACAAAGGAAATATCTTCAAATAAAAACTGAAGGAAAAGTTTTTGAGAAACTGTTTTGTGATGTGTGCATTCAATTCATAGAGATAAACTATTTTTTTGATTGATCGGTTTGACATCACTGTTTTTGTGGTGTCTGAGAAGGGATATTTGGGAATGACTTGAGGCTGATGGTAGAAAAGTAAATATGCTGCACAGATGAAAGGTAGAAAGGAGCCTTCTGAGAAATTTCTTTGTGATGGGTGAATTCATCTCCCAGAGGTAAAGCATTCTTTTCTTTGAGCAGTTTGTTAACCCTGTTTTTGTAAAATCTACAAAGGAATAGTCAAAGCACAGATATGCCTATGGTGGAAAAGGATATATCCTCAGATTAAAACTAGAAAGAAGCTTTCTGAGAGATTGTTTTGTGATGGGTGAATTCATCTCACAGGGTTAAATCTTTCTTTTCATTGAGCAGTTTGGTAACACTGTTTTTGTGGAATCTGTAATGGGATATTTGGGAGCACATACAGTCCTTAGGTGAAAGAAGAAAATTCTCTAGGTTAAAACAGAAGAGAAACTTTCAGAGAAAATGCCTTGTGATTCGTGTATTCATCTCATACAGCTAAACATTTCTCTAGAGGGAGCACTTTGGCATCACTGTTTTTGTGGTGTCTGAGAAGGGATATTTGGGAGCACATTGAAGCATATGGTACAAAAATAAATATCCATATATAAAAAAGAGAAAGAAGCTTTCTGAGAACTCCTTTGTAATGGGTGAATTCATCTCACTGAGTTACACTGTTCTTTTCATTGAGCAGTTTGCTAAAACTGTTTTCTTGGAATCTGTAATGGGATATTTCAGAGAACATTCACACTTATGGTGACAAATTAAATATTATCATATAAAAACCAGAAAGAAGTTTTCTTAGAAACCACTTTGTGATGTGCTAACTCATCCCACAGAGCAGAGTTACACAACCCTTTTCATGGAACTGTTTACCAGCAATGTTTCTGGGCAATCTGAGAAGGGATATTTTGGATCGCATTGAAACCTATGGTGACAAAGCGAATATCCTCATATAAAAACTCTGTTAGTTCACCTCACAGAGTTACACCTTCCTTTTCTGGAGCAATTTGCCATCACTGTTTTTGTGGAATCTGCAAAGGGATATTTGGGAGGGCATTGAGGACTACAGTGAAAAAGGAAATATCCTCAGATAAAAACTAGAAAGAAGCTCTGAGAAACTTCTTTGTGATGTGTGAATTCATCTCACAGAGTTACACAACTCTTTTCATGGAGCAATTTGGTAGTACTGTTTTTGGGGACTCTAGGAAGGGATATTATGGATTGCATTGAAGTCTTTGGTGACAAAGGAATTATCCTCAGATGAAAGCTACAAAGAAGCGTTCTGAGAAACTTGTTTGTGATGCCTGAATTCACCTCACAAGGTTATACCTTTCTTTTCATGCAGCAGTTTGCTAACAGTGCTTTTGTGGAATATGCAAAGGGATATTTGTGAGTGTATTGAGGCCTATGGTGAAAAAGGAAACATCCTCAGATAAAAACGAGAAAGAAGTTATATGAGAAATTGGTTTATGATGTGTTAATTCATTTCACAGAGTTACACAATTCCTTTCATGGATCAAGTTGGTAGCACTGATATTCAGAAATCTGAGAAGGAATACTTTGGATCCCATAGAAGCCTACAGTGACAAAGGAAATATCCTCAGATACAAACTAGAAAGAAGCTTTCTGAGAAATTTCTTTGTGATGCTTGAATTCATCTCATGGAGTTACACCTTTCATTTCATGGAGTATCTTGATAACATTGTTTTCATGGAATCTGCAAAGTGATATTTGGGATTGTATTGAGGCCTATAGGGAAAAGGGAAATATCCTCAGATAAAAACTAGAAAGAAGCTTTCTGAGAAACTGCTTTATGATGTGTGAATTCATCTCTGAGTTACACTGTTCTTATCATGGAGCAGTTTGCTACCACTGTTTTCTTGTAATCTGCAATGGGATATTTTGGAGCACATTGAAGTTTATTTTGACAAAGGGAATATCTTCAGACAAAAACTAGAAAGAAAGTTTCTGAGAAACATCTTTGTGATGTGTGAGTTCATCTCACAGAGTTACACCACTGTTTTCATGAAGAAGTTTGGTAGCACTGTTTTTGGGGAATCTGAGCAGGGATATTTCAAATCACCTTGAAGCCTATGGTGACAAAGGAAATATCCTCAGATAATTACTAGAAAGAAGCTTTCTGAGAAACTTGTTTCTGATGTGTGAATTTACCTCACAGAGCTACAACTTTCTTTTCATGGAGCAGTTTCCAGAAATGTTTTTGGAAAATTTGAGAAGGGATATTTTGAATTGCATTGAAGCGTGTGGTGACAAAGGAAATATCGTCAAATAATAAACCAAAAAGAAGCTTTCTGAGAGATTGCTTTGAGACGTGTGAATTGATATCACAGAGTTACACTCTTCTTTTCATTGAGCAGTTAACTAACACTGTTTTCTTGGAATCTGCAATAGGATATTTAGGAGCACATTTAAACCTATGGTGACAAAGAAATATCTTTAGATAAAAACGAAAAAGATGCTTTTTGAGAAACTGCTTTGTGATGTTGGAATTCACCTCAAAGAGTTACACTGTTCTTTTCAATGAGCAATTTGACAATTGTCCATGATGCAGTTTCAAAACTGCGTAATAGAAAAAAAAGTTTATCTATGTGAGTTGAATAGACTTATCTATCACAAAGCAGTTTCACGAAAAGCTTCTTTCCAGTTTTTTGTCTGAGGATATTTCCTTTTCCACCGTAGCCATCCATTTGCTCCCGTGGAACGATTTAACTCTTTGAGATGAATACACATATCGCAAAGCAGTTGCTCTGAAAGCTTCTCTCCAGTTTTTATCGGAAGACGTTTCCTTTCTCACCACAACCTCTGGATGCCACTTAATAACCCTTCACAGATTCCTCAAAGACAGAGTTATACTTCTTTTCTCAAAAGACGGTATTTGAACACTGATCCTGTAAAACTGAACATGTGATGCTTTGAAGCGCATTGAAGACTGTGGTGAAAAGGGCAATGTTATGAAACAAAACCCACAAAGAATCATTCCAACAAAGTGCTCTCTGGCGTGTGCATTCATTTCAGACCGTTAAGGCTTACACTACGTTGACCAGTTTGAAAATCCTGACTTTGAGGAATCTGTGAAGGAATATTAAGTGGCACCCAGAGGCTTGTGGTGAGAAAGGGAACATCTTCCGAAGAAAACTGGAGAGAAGCTTTTGGAGCAACTGCTTTCAGATGTGTGTATTCATCTCATAGAGTTAAATCATTCTTTGGTTTACACAGTTTGAAATTACAGTTTCTGTGGAACCTGAGAAAGGACATTTAGAAATGCTCTTAAGAATATGTTGAAAAAGAAATACTCTGAGATGAAAACCGGAAGGAAAGTTTCTAGGAAACTGCTCTAGGTCATGTGGAGTCCACTTGCACAGTTATGCTTCTGTTTCCATTGAGCAGTATTCTAACACTGCTTTTGTTTATCCTGTGAAGTGATATTAGGGAGTGCTTTGAGGCTTATGGTGAAAACGAAACTATCTTCAGATAGAAACTGAAGAGAAGATCTCTGAGGAGTTGCTTTGTGACGTGTGCATTCCACTCACACAGTTATACTGTTCTTCTCATAGAGGATTGGGGAAACCCATTTGGAGAAAACGCTACTGGGCAAATTCGGGAGTATATGGACTGCTACGGAGTAAAAGGAAATATCCTCAGACAAAAACTGGAAAGAAGATTTCTGTGAAACTGCTTTGTGATAGATATGTCTATTCCTCTCACATAGATGAAACTTTATTTCTATTATGGAGTTTTGAAACTGCATCCCAGAAGGATTCACGAAGGGACATTCGGGAGCACATTGACGCCTGAGGGGATAAATTAAATATCTTCAGATAAAAACTGGAAAGAAGCTTTCTGAGAAAGCGCTTTGCTATGCGTGCATTCCACGCAGAGAGTTATACCTCTTTTCTCATAAGCCAGTGTTTGAACACTATTCATGTAAAACTGAAAAAGTGAAATTTTGCAGCGCATTGAAGACTACGGCAAAAAGTGAAATATCCTGAAACAAAACCCAGAAAGAAGCGTTGCAATAAACTGCTCTCTGATGTGTGCATTCATGTCAGAGAGTTAAAGCTTACAGTACGTTGCCCAGTTGGGAAACTCTGTCTTTGAGAAATCTGTGAAAGGATATTAAGTGTCACCCGGGGGCTAATGGTGAGAAAGGAAACGTCTTCTGAAGAAAACTGGAGAGAAGCTTTTGGAGCAACTGCTTCTTGATGTTTATATTCATCTCATAGAGTTAAATCTTTCTTTGGATTGAGCAGTTTGAAATCACTGTTTCTGTTTAACCTGAGAAAGGACATTTGGAAAAGCTCTTAGTAATATGCTTAAAAAGAAATACCTTCCCGTAAAAACCAGAAGGAGACCTTCTGTGAAACTGCTCTAGGTCATGTGAAGTCCACCCGCACAGTTAAGTTTCTGTTTTCATTGAGCAATATTCTAACACTGTTTTTGTTTAGTCTTCAAAATTATACTCAGGAGTGGCTTGATGCTTACGGTGAAAACGGAAATATCTTCAGATAGAAACTGGAGACATCTTTTCTGAGGAGCTGCTTTGTGACATGTGCATTACACTCACACAGCTTTACTTTTCTTCTCATATAGTATTGGTGAATCCCACTAGGAGAAAACACTACCAGGGGACATTCAGGACTATATGGAGGGCTATGGTGAAAAAGTAAATATTCTCGATCAAAAACTGGAGAGAAGTTTTCTGTAAAAACTGCTTTGTGATAGTTATGTCTATTCATCTCACATAGATAAAGCTTTCTTTCTATTACACAGTTTTTAAACTGCGTCATGGATGGATTCGTGAAAGGACATTTGGGAGCACATTCACACCTTTGGGGAAATAGGAAATATCTTCAGATAAAAACTGGAGAGAAGCTTTTTGAGAAACTGCTTTGTGATATGTGCAATCCACTCAGAGAGTTATACGTCTTTTCACATAAAGCAGTTTTTCAGCACTGTTCCTGTAAAACTGCAAAAGTGATACTTTGCAGCACCTTGAAAACTATGGCGAAAAGTGAAATATCCTGGAGTAAAACCCGGAAAGATGTGTTCCAAGAAACTGCTCTCTGACATGTGCATTCATGTAAGAGAGTTAAAGCTTACACTAAGTTGCCCACCTTGGAAAGAGTCTTTGAGGAATCTGTGAAGGATTACTAAGTGGTGCCTGGAGGCATGTGGTGAGAAAGAAAATGTCTTCTGATGAACACTGGAGAGAAGCTTCGGAGCAACTGCTTTGTGATGCGTGTATTCATCTCATAGAGTTAAATCATTTTTTGGTTTAAGCAGCTGGAAGTCACTGTTTCTATGGAAACTGAGAAAGGACATTTGGGACCACTATTAAGAATATGTTGAAAAAGAAACACCCTCGGATGAAAACCAGGAGGAAACTCTGTGAAACTTCTCTAGGTCACTTGAATTCCACTCGCAGAGTTAAACTTCTGTTTTCATTGAGCAGTATTCTTACACTGTTTCAGGTTAGTCAGCTAAAGGATACTTGGGAGCGCTTTGAGGCTTATGGTGAAAACGAGAATATCTTCACATAGATACTGGAGAGATTTCTGAGGAGCTACTTTGGGACGTGTACATTCCACTCACAGAGTTATACTTTTCTTCTCATAGAAGATTGGGGAATCCTGTTTGTAGAAATAGCTACCAGGGGACATTCGGGAGTATTTGGATGGCAATGGTAAAAAAGGAAATATCCTCAAACAAATAATGGAAAGAAACTTTTTGTGAAACTGTTTTGTGATAGATATGTCTATTCATATCACTTAGATAAAACTTTCTTTCTATTATGCAGTTTTTAAACAGCGTCATGGACAGGTTCGTGAAGAGACTTTCAGGAGCACATTCAGGCCTGTGGGGAAATAGGAGATATCTTCAGATAGAACCTGGAGAGAAGCTTTCTGAGAAATTGCTTTGTGATGTGTGCATTCCACTCAGGGAGTTATACCTCTTTTCTCGTAAGGCAGGGATTCAACACTATTTCTGTAAAACTGAAAAAGTGAAATTTTGCAGCGCATTGAAGACTATCGCGAAAAATGAAGTATTCTGAAATAAAACCCAAAAAGAAACGTTCCAAGAAACTGCTCTCTGACGTGTGTATTCCTTTCGGAGAGTTAAAGCTTACACTAAGTTGCACAGTTTGGAAACTCTGTCTTTGAGGAATCTGTGAAGGGATATGAAGTGCCTCCCGGAGGCTTGTGGTGAGAAAGGAAACGTCTTCTGATCAAAACTGGAGAGAAGCTTTCACAGTAACTGCTTTGTGATGTGTATATTCATATCATAGAGTTAAATCACTCTTTGGATTGAGCAGTTTGAAATCACTTTTTCTATGGAAACTGACAGAGGACATTTGGGAATGCTCTTAAGAATATGCTGAAAAAGAAATACCCTCCGTAAAAAACCAGAAGGAAACAACTGTGAAACTGCTCTAGGTCACGTGAAGTCCACTTATACAGTTAAATGTCTGTTCTCATTGAGCACTATTCTAGCACTGTTTTTGTTTAGTCAGTGAACAGATACTTGGGAGTGGTTTGAGACTTCCGGTGAAAACGGAAATACCTTCAGATAGATACTGGATAGAAGATTTCCGAGGAGCTGCTTTGTGACGTGTGCATCCCACTCCCAGAGTTTTCCTTTTCTCCTCACAGAGGATTGGGGATTACTGTTTGGAGAAAAAACTTCCAGGAGACATTCGGGATTATATGGATGGCTATGGTGGAAAAGGAAATATCCTCAGACAAAAACAGAAAAGAAGCTATCTTTGAAACCGCTTTGTGATAGATATGATTATTCATCTCACAAGATTAAACTTACTTTCTATTACACAGTTTTGAAACTGCATCATGAACGTGTCCATGAAGAGATATTCACGAGCACATTCCGGCCTGTGGGGAAATAGGAGCTATCTTCAGATAAAAACTGGAGATAAGCTTTCTGAGAACCTACTTTTTGACATGTGCATTGCCCTCAGGGAGTTATACCTCTTTTCTCATAAGGGTGTGTTTGAACACTGATCCTGCAAAACTGAAAAAGTGATATTTTGCATTGCTTAGAAGTCTATGGCAAAAAGTGAAATATCCTGAAATAAAACCCAGAAAGAAGTGTTCCAAGAAACTGCTCTCAGACGTGTGCATTATTTTCAGAGAGTTAAAGCTTACACTACATTGCCTTGTTTGGAAACACTGTCTTTGAGGAATCTATGAAGGGACATTAAGTGGCGCCCAGAGGCTTGTGGTGTCAAAGGAATCATCTTCTGAAGAATACTGGAGAGAAATTTTCAGAGCAACTGCTTTGTGATGTGTGTATTCATCTGATAGAGTTAAATCATTCTTTGGATTGAGCAGTTTGAAATCACTGTTTCTGTGGAACAGAGAAGGGACATTTGGGAATGCTCTTAAGAATATGCTAAAAGGAAAACTTTCCGATAAAAACCAGAAGAAAACTTTCTGTAAACTGCTCTATGTCACGTGAAGTCCACGTGCACAGTTCAGCTTCTGTTTTCATTGAACTGTACTCTAACACTGTTTTAGGTTAGTCAGCTAAGGGATACTCGGGAGTGCTTTGCAGGTTCCAGTGAAAACGGAAATATCTTCAGATAGATACTGGAGAGAAGATTTCCGAGGAGCTGCTTTGTGACGTGTGCATTCCACTCACAGAGCTATACATTTCTTTTCAGGGAGGATTGGGGAATCAAGTTTGGAGAAAAAACTACCAGAGGACATTCGGGAGTGTATGGACGGCTACGGTGAGAAAGGAAATATCCTCAGACAAAAACTGGAAAGAATCTTTCTGTGAAACTGCCTTGTGATAGATATGTCTATATATCTCACATAGATAAAAATTTATTCCTTGATGCAGTTTTGAAACTGCGTCATGGACTGATTCACGAAGGGACATTCAGGAGCACTTTCAGGCCTGTGTGAAAATTAGAGATATATTCAGATAAAAACTGGGGAGGGGGGGTGGAGCAAGATGGCCGAATAGGAACAGCTCCAGTCTCCAACTCCCAGCACGAGCGACACAGAAGACCGGTGATTTCTGCATCTTCAACTGAGGTACTGGGGTCATCTCACTAGGGAGTGCCGGACAATCGGTGCTGGTCAGTTGCTGCAGCCTCACCAGCGAGAGCTGAAGCAGGGCGAGGCATCGCCTCACCTGGGAAGCACAAGGGGGAAGAGTATCCCTTTTCCTAGCCAGGGGAACTGAGACACACAACACCGGGAAAATCGGATAACTCCCACCCCAATACTGCGCTCTAAGCAAACGGGCACACCAGAAGAATATATCCCTCACCTGGCCGGGAGGGTCCCACGCCCACGGAGCATCCCTCATTGTTAACACAGCAGTCTGTGGCGATCTAACCGCAAGGCAGCAGCGAGGCTGGGGGAGGGGCGCCTGCCATTGCTGAGGCTTAAGTAGGTAAACAAAGCTGCTGGGAAGCTCGAACTGGGTAGAGCTCACAGCAGCTCAAGGAAATCTGCCTGTCTCTGTAGACTCCACCTCTGGGGGCAGAGCTCAGCTAAAAAAACAACAGGGGAAGCAGCAGAGGCCTGAGCAGACGTGAACGACTGTCTGACAGCTTTGAAGAGAGCAGTGGATCTCCCAACATGGAGGTTGAGATCTGAGAATGGACAGACTGCCTGCTCAAATGGGTCACTGACCCCTGAGTAGCCTCACTGGGAGACATCCCCCACTAGGGGCAGTCTGACACCCCACACCTCACAGGGTGGAGTACACCCCTGAGAGGAAGCTTCCAAAGTAAGAATCAGACAGGTACACTCACTGCTCAGCAATGTTCTATCTTCTGCAACTTCTGCTGCTGATACCCAGACAAACAGGTTCTGAAGTGGACCTCAAGCAATCTCCAACAGACCTACAACTGGGGGTCCTGACTGTTAAAAGGAAAACTATCAAACAAGAAGGACACCTATACCAAAACCCCATCAGTACGTCACCATCATCAAAGACCAGAGACAGATAAAACCACAAAGATGGGGAAGAAGCAGGGCAGAAAAGCTGGAAATTCAAAAAATAAAAGCGCATCTCCCCCTCAAAAGGAGCACAGCCCATCGCCAGCAATGGATCAAAGCTGGTCAGAGAATGACTTTGACGTGATGAGAGGAGAAGGCTTCAGTCCATCAAACCTCTCAGAGCTAAAGGAGGAATTACGTACCCAGCGCAAAGAAACTAAAAATCTTGATAAAAGACTGGAAGAATTGACATATACACTAATTAATGCAGAGAAGATCATAAACGAAATGAAAGAGATGAAAACCATGACACAAGAAATACGTGACAAATGCACAAGCTTCAGTAACTGACTCGATCAAATGGAAGAAAGAGAATCAGCGATTGAGGATCAAATGAATGAAATGAAGTGAGAAGAGAAACCAAAAGAAAAAAGAAGAAAAAGAAATGAACAAAGCCTGCAAGAAGTATGGGATTATGTCAAAAGACCAAATCTACGTCTGATTGGGGTACGTGAAAGTGAGGGGAAAAATGGAACCAAGTTGGAAAACACTCTTCAGGATATCATCCAGGAGAACTTCCCCAACCTAGTAGGGCAGGCCAACATTCAAATTCAGGAAATACAGAGAACGCCACAAAGATACTCCTCCAGAAGAGCGACTCCAAGGCACATAATTGCCAGATTCACCAAAGTTGAAATAAAGGAAATAATCTTAAGGGCAGCCAGAGAGAAAGGTCGAGTTACTCACAAAGGGAAGCCCATCAGACTAACAGCAGATCTCTCAGCAGAAACTCTACAAGCCAGAAGAGAGTGGGGGCCAATATTCAACGTTCTTAAAGAAAAGAATTTTCAACCCAGAATTTCATATCCAGCCAAACTAAGTTTCATCAGTGAAGGAGAAAGAAAATCCTTTACAGATAAGCAAATGCTTAGAGATTTTGTCACCACCAGGCTGCCTTACAAGAGACCCTGAAGGAAGCCCTAAACATGGAGAGGAACAACCGATACCAGCCATTGCAAAAACATGCCAAAATGTAAAGACCATCGAGGCTAGGAAGAAACTGCATCAACTAACGAGCAAAATAACCAGTTAATATCATAATGACAGGATCAAGTTCACACATAACAATATTAACCTTAAATATTAATGGACTAAATGCTCCAATTAAAAGACACAGAGTGGCAAACTGGATAAAGAATCAAGACCCATCAGTCTGCTGTATTCAGGAGACCCATCTCACATGCAGAGATATACATAGGCTCAAAATAAAGGGATGGAGGAAGATCTACCAAGCAAATGGAGAACAAAAAAAAGCAGGGGTTGCAATCCTAGTCTCTGATAAAACAGACTTTAAACCATCGAAGATCAAAAGAGACGAAGAAGGCCATTACATAATGGTAAAGGGATCAATTCAACAGGAAGAGCTAACTCTCCTAAATATATATGCACCCAATACAGGAGCACCCAGATTCATATAGCAAGTCCTTAGAGAATTACAAAGAGACTTAGACTTGCATACAATAATAATGGGAGACTTCAACACTCCACTGACAACATTAGACAGATCAACGAGACAGAAAGTTAACAAGGATATCCAGGAATTGAACTCATCTCTGCACCAAGCGGACCTAATAGACATCTACAGAACTCTCCACCCCAAATCAACAGAATATACATTCTTCTCAGCACCACATCGCACTTATTCCAAAATTGACCACATAATTGGAAGTAAAGCACTCCTCAGCAATGTAAAACACCAGAAATTATAACAAACTGTCTCTCAGACCACAGTGCAATCAAACTAGAACTCAGGACTAAGAAACTCAATCAAAACCGCTTAACTACATGGAAACTGAAAAACCTGCTCCTGAATGACTACTGGGTATATAACGAAATGAAGGCAGAAATAAAGATGTTCTTTGAAACCAATGAGAACAAAGATACAACATACCAGAATCTCTGGGACACTTTTAAAGCAGTGTGTAGAGGGAAATTTATAGCACTAAATGCACACAAGAGAAAGCAGGAGAGATCTAAAATTGACACTCTAACATCACAATTAAAAGAACTAGAGAGGCAAGAGCAAACACATTCAAAAGCTAGCAGAAGGCAAGAAATGACTAAGATCAGAGCAGAACTGAAGGAGGTAGAGAAACAAAAAATCCTCCAAAAAATCAATGAATCCAGGAGTTGGTTTTTTGAAAAGATCAACAAAATTGACAGACCGCTAGCAAGACTAATAAAGAAGAAAAGAGAGAGGAATCAAATAGACGCAATAAAAAATGATAAAGGGGATATCACCACCGACCCCACAGAAATACAAACTACCATCAGAGAACACTATAAACAGCTCTACACAAATCAACTAGAAAATCTAGAAGAAATGGATAATTTCCTGGACACTTACACTCTCCCAAGACTAAACCAGGAAGAAGTTGAATCCCTGAATAGACCAATAGCAGGCTCTGAAATTGAGGCAAGAATTAATAGCCTACCCACCAAAAAAAGTCCAGGACCAGATGGATTCACAGCTGAATTCTACCAGAGGTACAAGGAGGAGCTGGTACCATTCCTTCTGAAACTATTCCAATCAATAGAAACAGAGGGAATCCTCCCTAACTCATTTTATGAGGCCAACATCATCCTGATACCAAAGCCTGGCAGAGAAACACACAAAAAGAGAATTTTAGACCAATATCCCTGATGAACATCGATGCAAAAATTCTCAATAAAATACTGGCAAACCGGATTCAGCAGCACATCAAAAAGCTTATCCACCATGATCAAGTGGGCTTCATCCCTGGGATGCAAGGCTGGTTCAACATTCGCAAATCAATAAATGTAATCCAGCATATAAACAGAACCAAAGACAAAAACCACACGATTATCTCAATAGATGCAGAAAAGTCTTTTGACAAAATTCAACAGCCCTTCATGCTAAAAACGCTCAATAAATTCGGTATTGATGGAAAATACCTCAAAATAATAAGAGCTATTTATGACAAACCCACAGCTAATATCACACAGAATGGGCAAAAACTGGAAAATTTCCCTTTGAAAAGTGGCGCAAGACAGGGATACCCTCTCTCACCACTCCTATTCAACATAGTGTCGGAAGTTCTGGCTAGGGCAACCAGGCAAGAGAAAGAAATAAAGGGTATTCAGTTAGGAAAAGAAGAAGTCAAATTGTCCCTGTTTGAAGATGACATGATTGTATATTTAGAAAACCCCATCGTCTCAGCCCAAAATCTCCTTAAGCTGATAAGCAACTTCAGCAAAGTCTCAGGATACAAAATTAATGTGCAAAAATCACAAGCATTCTTATTCACCAGTAACAAACAAACAGAGAGCCAAATCAGGAATGAACTTCCATTCACAATTGCTTCTAAGAGAATAAAATACCTAGGAATCCAACTTACAAGGGATGTCAAGGACCTCTTCAAGGAGAACTACAAACCACTGCTCAGTGAAATCAAAGAGGACACAAACAAATGAAAGAACATACCATGCTCATGGATAGGAAGAATCAATATCGTGAAAATGGCCATACTGCCCAAGGTTATTTATAGATTCAGTGCCATCCCCATCAAGCTACCAATGAGTTTCTTCACAGAATTGGATAAAACTGCTTTAAAGTTCATATGGAACCAAAAAAGAGCCCGCATTGCCAAGACAATCCTAAGTCAAAAGGACAAAGCTGGAGGTGTCACGCTACCTGACTTCAAACTATACTACAAGGCTACAGTAACCAAAACAGCATGGTAGTGGTACCACAACAGAGATATAGACCTATGGAACAGAACAGAGTCCTCAGAAATAATACCACACATCTACAACCATCTGATCTTTGACAAACCTGAGAGAAACAAGAAATGGGGAAAGGATTCCCTATTTAATAAATGGTGCTGGGAAAATTGGCTAGCCATAAGTAGAAAGCTGAAGCAGGATCATTTCCTTACTCCTTACACGAAGATTAATTCAAGATGGATTAGAGACTTAAATGTTAGACCTAATACCATAAAAACCCTAGAAGAAAACCTAGGTAGTACCATTCAGGACATAGGCATGGGCAAGGACTTCATGTCTAAAACACCAAAAGCAACGGCAGCAAAAGCCAAAATTGACAAATGGGATCTAGTTAAACTAAAGAGCTTCTGCACACAAAAGAAACTACCATCAGAGTGAACAGGCCACCTACAGAATGGGAGAAAATTTTTGCAATCTACTCATCTGACAAAGGGCTAATATCCAGAATCTTCAAAGTACTCAAACAAATTTACAAGAAAGAAACAAACAACCCCATCGAAAAGTGGGCAAAGGATATGAACAGACGTTTCTCAAAAGAAGACATTCATACAGACAACAGAGACATGAAAAAATGCTCATCATTACTCGCCATCAGAGAAATGCAAATCAAAACCACAATGAGATACCACCTCACACCAGTTAGAATGGCAATCATTAAAAAGTCAGGAAACAACAGGTGTTGGAGAGGATGTGGAGAAATAGGAACACTTTTACACTGTTGGTGGGATTGTAAACTAGTTCAACCATTATGGACAACAGTATAGCAAGTCCTCAAGGATCTAGAACTAGATGTACCATATGACCGAGCCATCCCACTACTGGGTATATACCCAAAGGATTATAAATCATGCTGCTATAATGACACATGCACACGTATGTTTATTGCGGCACTGTTCACAATAGCAAAGACTTGGAATCAACCCAAATGTCCATCTGTGACAGACTGGATTAAGAAAATGTGGCACATATACACCATGGAATACTATGCAGCCATAAAAAAGGATGAGTTTGTGTCCTTTGTAGGGACATGGATGCAGCTGGAAACCATCATTCTTAGCAAACTATCTCAAGAAGAGAAAACCAAATACCACATATTCTCACTCATAAGTGGGAACTGAACAATGAGATCACTTGGACTCGGGAAGGGGAACATCACACACCAGGGCCTATCATGGGGAGGGGAGAGGGGGGACTGCATTGGGAGTTATACCTGATATAAATGATGAATTGATGCGTGCTGACGAGTTGATGGTGCAGCACACCAACATGGCACAAGTATACATATGTAACAAACCTGCACGTTATGCACATGTACCCTAGAACTTAAAGTATAATTTAAAAAAAAAAATTGAATGCCACAAAAAAAATAAAATAAGAATACCCTGAAAAAGAAATATGCACTGATAAAAACCAGAAGGAAACTTTCCGTGAAACTGCTCTGTGTGATGTGAAGCCCACTTATACAGTTAAGCTTCTGTTTTCATTGAACAGTATTCTAACACTATTTTTGTTTAGCCTGCGAAGTGTTACTCATGAGCACTTTGAGGCTTACAGTGAAAATGGAAATATCTCCAGATAGATACTAGAGAGAAGATTTTCGAGGAGCTGCTATGTGATGTGTGCATTCCACTCACAGGATTATACTTTTCTTCTCATGGAGGACTGGAGAATCCCGCGTGGAGAAAACGCTACCAGGGATATTTCGGGAGTATATGGAGGGCTCTGGTGAAAAAGGAAATATCCTCACACAAAAACTGGAGAGAAGTTTTCTGTAAAAACTGCTTTGTGATAGATATGTCTATTCATCTCTCATAGATAAAGCTTTCTTTCTATTATGCAATTTTTAAACTGCATCATGGACGGATTCATGAAGGAACATTTGGGAGCACATTCATGCCTTTTGGGAAATAGGAAATATCTTCAGATAAAAACTAGAGAGCAGCTTTCTGAGAAACTGTTTTGCGATGTGTGCATTCCACACAGAGAGTTATATGTCTTTTCTCATAAAACAGTGTTTGAACACTGTTTCTGTAAAGCTGAAAAGGTGATATTTTGCAGCTCATTGAAAACTATGGCAAAAAGTGAAATATCCTGAAATAAAACCCACAAAGAAGCATTCCAAGAAACTGCTGTCTGACGTGTCCATTCATTTCAGAGAGTTAAAGGTTACACCACGTTGCCCAATTAGGAAACTGTCTTTGAGGAATCTGTGAAGGGATATTAAGTGACGCCTGAATTCTTGTTGTGAGAAAGGAAAAGTGCAGGGGCCATTGAAAACAGTATGCTAAGAATGGATAAGGCTCAAGGACAGTATCTCTAGCTAGTTGCACTTTTAATGAACTCCAGTAGTCAAGGATACTATCTCTAGTTGAACTTTTAATGAACTCTAGTAGGCGCCAAGAAGGCAGACAAAATAAGAAAGAACTTAGAGACAAAGAACTAAGCAGAAGGTTATATCTGGGTGCAGAAAGTTTGTTTTGCATTGTGTTATTTTTGCTGATGTGGGATTTATGGAGTATAGATAAAGTGAGGCGGAGGCTCTAGGTGCGGCCGCCATGTTCTCTGTTTGTCTTTGTCTCTTGTGTCTGTTCATTCTCCACCACCCCTGGCATGGGCCCCAAGAGAAAAGTTTTCCGATGGAAACTGGAGAGAAGTTTTTGGAGCAAGTGCTTTGTGATGTGTGTATTCATCTCATATAGTTAAATCATTGTTTGGATTTAGTGGTTTGAAATCATTGTTTCTGTGGAAACTGAGAAAGGACATTTAGGAACACTCTTAAGAATATGCTTAAAAATTAATACCCTTCGATAAAAAGCAGAAGGAAACCTTCTGTGAAACTGCTCTAGGTCACCTGAAGTCCAGTCGCAAAGTTAAGCTTCTGTATGAATTCACCAGTATTCTAACACTGTTTTAGATTAGTCAGCTAAGGGATACTCAGGAGTGCATTGAGGCTAATGGTGAAAACGGAAATATCTTCAGGTAGATACTGGAGAGAAGATATCCGAGGAGCTGCTGTGTGACATGTGCATTCCACTTACAGAGTTATACTTTCCTTGTCATAGAGGTTTGGGGAATTCTGTTTGAAGGAAAAGCTACCAGGGGACATTCTGGATTGTATGGACGGATAAGGTGAAAAAGGAAATAACCTCAGACGAAAACTGGAAAGAAGTTTTCTGTGCAACTACTTTGTGATAGATATGTGTATTCATCTCACATAGATAAAACATTCTTTCTATTATGCACTTTTGAAATGCGTCATGGAAGGATTCATGAAAGGACATTGAGGAGCACATCAGGCTTGAGGGGAAATAGGAGATATCTTCAGATAAAAAGTGGAGATAAGTTTTCTGAGAAACGTCTTTGTGATGTGTGCATTCCACTTAGGGAGTCTTACATCTTTTCTCATAAGACATTGTTTGAACACTGTTCCTGTAAAACTGAAAAACTGATATTTTGCAGTGCATTCAACACTATGGCGAAAAGTGAAATACCCTGAAATAAAACCCAGAAAGAAGTGTTCCCAGAAACTGCTCTCTGACGTGTGCATTCATTTCAGAGAGTTAAAGCTTGCACTACGTTGCCCAGTTTGGAAACTCTGTCTTTGAGGAATCTGTGAAGGGATATTAAGTGGCGCCCGGAGGCTTGTGGTGAGAAAGCAAACGCCTTCCAATGGTAACTGGAGAGAAGTTTTTGGAGCAACTTCTTGTTGATGTGTGTATTCATCGCATAGAGTTAAATCATTCTTTGGATTGAGCAATTTGAAATCACTGTTTCTGTGGAACCTGAGAAAGGACATTTGGGAACGCTCTTAAGAATATGCTGAAAAAACAATATCATCCGATAAAAACCAGAAAGAATCTTTCTTTGTAGCTACTCTAGGTCACATGAAGTCCACTCGCACAGGTAAGCTTCTGCTTTTATTGACCAGTATTCTAACTCTGTTTTATTTTTAGACACCTAAGGGATACTTGGGAGCGTTTTGAGGTTTACAGTGAAAACGGAAATATGTTCAGAGACATACTGGAGAGAAGATATCCGAGAAGTTATGTTGTGACGAATGCATTCCACTCACAGAGTTATGCTTTCCTTCTCATGGAGGATTGGGGAATCCCTTTAGGAGAAAAAGCTACCAGGGGACATTCAGGAGTACATGGATGGCTATGGTGAAAAAGGAAATATCCTCAGACAAAAACTGGACAGAAGCTTTCTGAAAACCTGCTTTGCGATAGATATGTCTATTCATCTAACATAGATAAGACTTTCTCTATATCACGCGGTTTTGAAACTGCGTCATGGATGGATTCGTGAAGGGATATTAGGGAGCACATTCAGGCCTGTGGGAAAATATGAGATATCTTCAGATAAAAACTGGAGAGAAGCATTCTAAGAAACTGCTTTGGGATGTGTGCATTCCACTCAGGGAGTCTTACATCTTTTCTCATAAGGCAGTGTTTGAACACTCTTCCTGTAAAACTGAAAAAGTGATATTTTGCAGTGCATTGAAGACTATGGCAAAAAGTGAAATATCCTGAAATAAAAACCGTAAAGAAGCGTTCCAGTAAACTGTTCTCTTATGTGCGCATTCATTTCAGAGAGTTAAAGCTTCCACTACGTTTTGCAGTTTGGAAACTCTGTCTTTGAGAAATCTGTGAAGAAATATTATGTGGCACCCGGAGGCTAGTGGTGAGAAAGGAAACGTATTCCGATGAAAGCTGAAGAGAAGCTTTTGGATAAACTGCCTTGTGATGTGTGTATTCATGTCATAGAGTTAAATCATTCTTTGAATTGAGCAGTTTGAAATCACTGTTTCTGTGGAACTTGAGAAAGTGCATTTGGGACCACTCTTAAGAATATGCTGAAAAAGAAATACCCTTCGATATAAACCGGAAATAAACTTTTTGTGAAAGTGCTCTAGGTCACATGATTTCCACTTGCATAGTTAAGCTTCTGTTTTCATTGAGCAATATTCTAAAACTGGTTTAGGTCAGTCAGCAAAAGGATACTCGGGAATGCTTTGAGGCTTGGGGTGAAAACGGAATTATATTCAGAAAGATACTGGAGGGAATATTTCTGAGGAGCTGCTTTGTGACGTCTGCATTCCACTCACAGAGTTATACTTTTTTTCTCATAGAGTATTGGGGAATCCCGTTTGGAGAAATCCTACCAAGGGACATTCGAGAGTATATGGATGGCCCTGGTGACAAAGGAAATATCGTCAGACAAAAACTGGAAGGAAGCTTTCGTTGAAACTGCTTTGTGATAGATATGTCTATTTATCTCACATAGATAAAACATTCTTTCCATTACGCAGTTTTGAAACTGCATCAAGGATGGATTCGCAAAGCGACATTCAGAAGGACATTCAGGGCTGTTTGGAAAAAGGAGATATCTTCAGATAAAAACGGGAGAGAAGCTTTCGAAGTAACTGCTTTGTGATGTGTGTATTCATCTCATAGAGATGACTCAATCTTTGGATTGAGCAGTGTGAAATCACTGTTTCTGTGGAACCTGAAAAAGGACATTTGGGAACGCTCTCAAGAATATGCTGAAAAAGAAATACCCTCTGATAAAAACCAGAAGGAAACTTTCTGTGAAACTGTTCTAGGTCGCATGAATTCACTTCACAGAGTTAAGTTTCTCTTTCCACTGAGCAGTATTTTTACGCTGTTTTAAGTTAGTTAGCTAAGGTATGCTTGGGAGCCCTTTAAGGCTTACGGTGAAAGTGGAAATATCTTCAGATAGATACTGGATAGAAGATTTCCGAGGAGCTGCTTTGTGACGTGTGTATTCCACCCACAGAGTTATACTTTCCTTTTCATAGAGGATTAGGTATCCCATTTGGAGAAACGCTACCTGGGGCATTCAGGATTATATGGACCGCTATGGTGAAAAAGGAAATATCCTCAGACAAAAACTGGAAAGAAGCTTTCTGTGAAACTCTTTTGGGATAGATGTGTCTATTCATCTCACATAGATAAAACTTTGTTTCTATTACACAGTTTGAAACTGCATCATGGAAGGATTCTTGAAGGGACATTCGGGAGCACATTCAGTCCTGTGCAGAAGTAGGAAATATCTTCAGATAAAAACTGGAGAGAAGCTTTCTGAGAAACTGCATTGTGATGTGAGCATTTCACTCAGGGATATATACTTCTTTTCTCATAAGGCAGAGTTTGAACCCTGTTCCTGTATAACTGAAAAAGTGATATTTTGCAGTGCATTGAAGACAATGGTGAAACGTTAAATATCCTGAAATAAAACCAAGAAAGAAGCATTCCAAGAAACTGCTCTCGGATCTGGGCATTCATTTCAGAAAGTTAAAGCTTACACTACGTTGCTCAGTTTGGAAACTCTGTCTTTGAGGAATGTGTGAAGGGATATTAAATGGCGCCCGGAGGCCTTTGGGGAAAAAGAACATTTTTCGATGAAAACTGGAGAGAATATTTCAGAGCAACAGCTTTCTGATGCGTGTATTCATCCCATAGAGTTAAATCATTCTTTGGATTGAGCAGCCTGAAATCCCTGTACCTGTGGAACCTGAGAAAGAATATTTGGGAACGCTCTTAAGAATATGCTGAAAAACAAATACTCTCCGATAAAAAACAGAAGAAAACTTTGTGGGAAACTGTACTAGGTCGCGTGAATTCATCTCACAGAGTTAAGCTTCTGTTTCCAATGAGCAGTATTTTAACACTGTTTTAGGTTAGTCAGCTAAGGGATACTCGGGACCTCTTTGAGGCTTACAGTGAAAACTGAAATATCTTCAGATAGATACTGGAGAGAAGATTTCCGAGGAGCTGCTTTGTGACGTGTGCATTCCACTCCCAGAGTTACATTTTTCTTCTCATAGAGCATTGGGCAATCCCATTTGGAGAAAAAGGTACCAGAGGATACTCAGGGGTATATGGACAGCTATGTTGAAAAAGGAAATATCTTCAGACAAAAACTGGAAAGAAGCTTTCTGTGAAACTGCTTTGTGATACGTATGTCTATTTATCTCACACAGATAAAACTTTCTTTCTATTACACGGTTTTGAAACTGTGTCATGGACGGATTCACAAAGGGACATTCGGGAGGACTTTCAGGCCTGTGGGAAACTCGAAAATATCTTCAGATATAAGGTGGACAGAAGCTTTCTGAGAAACTGCTTTGTGATGTGTGCATTCCACTCGGGGATTTATACCTCTTTTCTCCTAAGACAGTGTTTGAACATTGTTCCTGTAAAACTGAAAAAGTGATATTTTGCAGTGCATTGAAGACTACAATGAAAAGTGAAATATCCTGAAATAAAACCCTGAAGGAAGCGTTCCAAGAAACTGCTCTCTGATGTGTGCATTCATTTCAGAGAATTAAAACTTACACTACGTTGCCCAGTTTGGAAACTCTGTCTTTGACGAATCTGTGAGGGGATATTAAGTGGTGCCCAGAGGCTTGTGGTGAGAAAGGAAACGACTTCTGATGAAAACTGGAGAAAATATTATGGAGCAACTGCTTTGTGATGTGTGTATTCATCTCATAGAATTAAATCATTCTTTGGATTGAACAGTTTGAAATCACTGTTTCTGTGGAACCTGAGAAAGGACATACGGGAATGCTCCCTAAAAATATGCTGAAAAAGATATGCCCTCCGTTAAAAACCAGAAGGAAACTTTCTGGGAACCTACTCTAGGTCACGTGAATTCTGCTCACACTCTTAAGCTTCTCTCTTCAGTGCGCAGTATTCTTACACTCTTTTAGGTTAGTCAGCTAAGGGATACTCGGGAGTGCTTTGAGGCTTATGGTGAAAAGGGAAATATCTTCATATAGATACTGGAGAGATTTCTGAGGAGCTGCTTTTTGAGGTGTGCATTCCACTCACAGAGTAATACTTTTCTTCTCATACAGGTTTGGGGCATCCCGCTTGGTGAAAAAGCTACAAGAGGACATTTGGGAGTATATGGACGGCTATGGTGAGAAAGGAAATATCCTCAGACAAAAACTGGAAAGAAGCTTTCTGTGAATCTGCTTTATGATAGATATAACTATTCCTCTCACATAGAAAAAACTTTCTTTCTATTACGCAGTTTTGAAACTGCATCGTGGACAGATTCGGAAAGGACATTCAGGGAGCACATTGAGGCTTGTGGGGGTATAGAAGATAACTTCAGATAAAAACTGGAGGGAAGCTTTCTGAGAAACTATGTTGTGATGTGTGCATTCCACTCAGTGAGTTATACCTCTTTTCTGATAAGGCAGTGTTTGAACACTGTTCCTGCAAAACTGAAAAACTGATATTTTGCAATGCATTGAAGACTATGGCAAAAAGTGAAATATCCTGAAATAAAATCCAGAAAAAAGCGTTCCAAGAAACTATTCTCTGACGTGTGCTTTCATTTCTGAGAGTTAAACCTTGCACTTCATTGCCCCATTTGAAAACTATGTTTTTGAGGAGTCTGTGAAGGGATATTTCGTGGCGCCTGGAGGCTTGTGTTGAGAAAGGAAACATCTTCCGATGAAAACTGGAGAGAAGCTTTTGGAGCAACTGCTTTTTGAAGTGTGTAATCATCTCATAGAACTAAATCATTCTTTGGATTGAGCAAGTTGAAATAACTGTTTCTGTGGAATCTGAGAAAGGAGATTTGGGAACGCTCTTAAGAATATGCTGAAAAACAATGCCATCCCCATCAAGCTACCAATGACTTTCTTCACAGAATTGGAAAAAACTGCTTTAAAGTTCATATGGAACCAAAAAAGAGCCCGCATTGCCAAGACAATCCTAGGTCAAAAGGACAAAGCTGGAGGCGTCACGCTACCTGACTTCAAACTATACTACAAGGCTACAGTAACCAAAACAGCATGGTTCTGGTACCACAACAGAGAAATAGACCAATGGAACAGAACAGAGTCCTCAGAAATAATACCACACATCTACAACCATCTGATCTTTGACAAACCTGAGAGAAACAAGAAATGGGGAAAGGATTCCCTATTTAATAAATGGTGCTGGGAAAATTGGCTAGCCATAAGTAGAAAGCTGAAACTGGATCCTTTCCTTACCCCTTATACGAAGATTAATTCAAGATGGATTAGAGACTTAAATGTTAGACCTAATACCATAAAAACCCTAGAAGAAAATCTAGGTAGTACCATTCAGGACATAGGCATGGGCAAGGACTTCATGTCTAAAACACCAAAAGCAACGGCAGCAAAAGCCAAAATTGACAAATGGGATCTAGTTAAACTAAAGAGCTTCTGCACAGCAAAAGAAACTACCATCAGAGTGAACAGGCAACCTACAGAATGGGAGAAAATGTTTGCAATCTACTCATCTGACAAAGGGCTAATATCCAGAATCTACAAAGAACTCAAATTTACAAGAAAGAAACAAACAACCCCATCAAAAAGTGGGGAAAGGATATGAACAGACATTTCTCAAAAGAAGACATCCATACAGCCAACAGACACATGAAAAAATGCTCATCATCACTGGCCATCAAATAAATGCAAATCAAAGCCACAATGAGATACCATCTCACATCAGTTAGAATGGCAATCATTAAAAAGTCAGGAAACAACAGGTGCTGGAGAGGATGTGGAGAAATAGGATCACTTTTACACTGTTGGTGGGATTGTAAACTAGTTCAACCATTATGGACAACAGTATGGCAAGTCGTCAAGGATCTAGACCTAGAAGTACCATATGACCCAGCCATCCTATTACTGGATATATACCCAAAGGATTACAAATCATGCTGCTATAAAGACACATGCACACGTATGTTTATTGCAGCACTATTCACAATAGCAAAGACTTGGAATCAACCCAAATGTCCATCTGTGACAGACTAGATTAAGAAAATATGGCACATATACACCATGGAATACTATGCAGCCATAAAAAACGATGGGTTTGCGTCCTTTGTAGGGACATGGATGCAGCTGGAAACCATCATTCTTAGCAAACTATCACAAGAACAGAAAACCAAACACCACATGTTCTCACTCATAAGTGGGAACTGAACAATGAGATCACTTGGACTCGGGAAAGGGAACAGCACACACCGGGGCCTATCATGGGGAGGGGGGAGTGGGGAGGGATTGCATTCGGAGTTATACCTGATATAAATACGAATTGATGGGTGCTGACGAGTTGTTGGGTGCAGCACACCAACATGGCACAAGTATACATATGTAACAAACCTGCATGTTATGCACATGTACCCTAGAACTTAAAGTATAATAATTTTAAAAAATGAAAACTATAAGAAAAGTGAAATATCCTGAAATAAAACCCAGAAAGAAGCATTTCAAGAAACTGCTCTATGACGTGTGAATTCATTTCAGAGAGTTAAAGAAAGAAACTGGAAAGAAGATTTCTGAGGAGCTGCTTTGTTATGTGTGCATTCCACTCACAGAGTTATACCTTTCTTCACAGAGAATATTGGGGAATCCCGATTGGAGAAAAAGCTACCAGGGGACATTCGGGAGTATATGTACTGCTATGGTGAAAAGGGAAATATCCTCAGACAAAAACTGGAAAGAAAATTCCTGAAACTGCTTTGTGACTGATATGTCTACTCATCTCACATAGATAAAACTTTCTTTCTCTTACGCAGTTTTGAAACTGCATCATAGACGGATTCGCGAAGGGACATTTGGGAGCACATTCAGGCCTGTGGTTAAATAAGAGATTTCTTCATATAAAAACTGGAGAGAAGCTTTCTGAGAAACGTGTGCATTCCACTCAGGGAGTTATGCCTCTTTGCTCATAAGGCAGTGTTTGCACACTGTTCCTATATAACTGAAAAAGTGATATTTTGCAGAGCATTGAACACTGTGGCGAAAATGAAAATATTCTTTTTATTTTTTATTTTTTATTTTTTATTATACTTTAAGTTCTACGGTACATGTGCATAACGTTTATATCATGTATAACTCCCCAATGCAATCCCTCCCTCCTCCCCCCTCCCCATGATAGGCCCCAGTGTGTGATGTTCCCCTTCCCGAGTCCAAGTGATCTCATTGTTCAGTTCCCACCTATGAGTGAGAACATGCGGTGTTTGGTTTTCTCTTCTTGTGATAGTTTGCTAAGAATGATGGTTTCCAGCTGCATCCATGTCCCTACAAAGGACGCAAACTCATCCTTTTTGATGGCTGCATAGTATTCCATGGTGTATATGTGCCACATTTTCTTAATCCAGTCTGTCACAGATGGACATTTGGGTTGATTCCAAGTCTTTGCTATTGTGAATAGTGCCGCAATAAACATACGTGTGCATGTGTCTTTGTAGTAGAGTAATTTATAATCCTTTGGGTATATACCCAGTAGTGGGATGGCTGGGTCATATGGTACATCTAGTTCTAGATCCTTGAGGAATCGCCATACTGTTTTCCATAATGGTTGAACTAGTTTACAATCCCACCAACAGTGTAAAAGTGTTCCTATTTCTCCACATCCTCTCCAACATCTATTGTTTCCTGACTTCTTAATGATTGCCATTCTAACTGGTGTGAGATGGTATCTCATTGTGGTTTTGATTTGCATTTCTCTGATGGCGAGTGATGACGAGCATTTTTTCATGTGTCTGTTGGCTGTATGGATGTCTTCTTTTGAGAAATGTCTGTTCATATCCTTTCCCCACTTTTTGATGGGGTTGTTTGTTTTTTTCTTGTATATTTGTTTGAGTTCTTTGTAGATTCTGGATATTAGCCCTTTGTCAGATGAGTAGATTGCAAACATTTTCTCCCATTCTGTAGGTTGCCTGTTCACTCTGATGGTAGTTTCTTTTGCTGTGCAAAAGCTCTTTAGTTTAATGAGATCCCATTTGTCAATTTTGGCTTTTGCTGCCGTTGCTTTTGGTGTTTTAGACATGAAGTCCTTGCCCATGCCTATGTCCTGAATGGTACTACCTAGATTTTCTTCTAGGGTTTTTATGGTATTAGGTCTAACATTTAAGTCTCTAATCCATCTTGAATTAATTTTCGTATAAGGGGTAAGGAAAGGATCCAGTTTCAGCTTTCTACTTGTGGCTAGCCAATTTTCCCAGCACCATTTATTAAATAGGGAATCCTTTCCCCATTTCTTGTTTTTGTCAGGTTTGTCAAAGATCAGATGGCTGTAGATGTGTGGTATTATTTCTGAGGACTCTGTTCTGTTCCACTGGTCTATTTCTCTGTTGTGGTACCAGTACCATGCTGTTTTGGTTACTGTAGCCTTGTAGTATAGTTTGAAGTCAGGTAGCGTGACGCCTCCAGCTTTGTCCTTTTGACCTAGGATTGTCTTGGCAATGCGGGCTCTTTTTTGGTTCCATATGAACTTTAAAGCAGTTTTTTCCAATTCTGTGAAGAAACTCATTGGTAGCTTGATGGGGATGGCATTGAATCTATAAATAACCTTGGGCAGTATGGCCATTTTCACGATATTGATTCTTCCTATCCATGAGCATGGTATGTTCTTCCATTTGTTTGTGTCCTCTTTGATTTCACTGAGCAGTGGTTTGTAGTTCTCCTTGAAGAGGTCCTTTACATCCCTTGTAAGCTGGATTCCTAGGTATTTTATTCTCTTTGAAGCAATTGTGAATGGAAGTTGATTCCTGATTTGGCTCTCTGCTTGTCTGTTACTGGTGATAAAGTATTCTTTGGATTGAGCAGTTTGAAGTCACTGTTTCTGTGGAACCTGAGAAAGGACATTTGGAACAGCTCTTAAGAATATGCTGAAAAAGTAATACCCTCCAATAAAAACCAGAAAAATGTTTCTGTGAAACTGCTCTAGGTCACGTGAAATCCACTCACACAGATAATCTTCTGTTTTCATTGAGCAGTGTTCTAACACTGTGTTATTTTAGTCAGCTAAGGGATACTCGACAGCACTTTGAGGTTTATGGTGAAAATGGAAATATATTCAGATAGATACCGGATAGAAGATTTCCGAGAAGCTGTCTGGTGACGTTTACATTCCACTCTCCGAATTATGCTTTTCTTCTCATAGAGGTTTGGAGAATCCCGTTTGGAGAAAATGTTACCAGGGGACTTTCGGGAGTATATGGAAGGCTATGGTGGAAAAGGAAATATCATCAGACAAAAACTGGAAAGAAGCTTTCTGAGAAACTGCTTTGTGATAGATATGTCTATTCAACTCACATATATAAAATTTTTATTCATTATTCAGTTTTGAAACTGCATCATGAATAGATTCTCGAAGGGATATTCGGGAGTACATTCAGGCCTGTGGGGAAAGAGGAATTATCTTCAGATAAAAACTGGAGAGAGCTTTCTGAGAAGCTGCTTTGTGATGAGTACATTCAACTCAGGGAGTTATTCCCCTTTTCTCATAAGGCAGTGCTTGAACACTGTTCCTGTAAAACTGAAAATCTGATATTTTGAAGTGCATTGAAGACTATGGCGAAAAGTGAAATATCCTGAAATAAAACCCTGAAAGAAGCATTCCAAGAAACTTCTTTCTGACGTGTGCATTCATTTCAGAGAGTGAAAGCTTACACTACGTTGCCCAGTTTGGAAACCCTGTCTTTGAGTAATCTGGGAAGGGATATTAAGTGTTATCTGGAGGCTTGTAGTGAGGAAAGAAATGTCTTATGATGAAAACTGGAGAGAAGTTTTCAGAGCAACTACTTTGTGATGTGTGTATTCATCTCATAGAGTATAATCATTCTTTGGATTGAGCTGTTTGAAATCACTGTTTCTGTGGAACCTGAGAAAGGACATTTCAGACCGCTCTTAAGAATATGCTGATAAAGAAATACCGTCCGATATAAAACAGAAGGAAACTTGCTGTGAAACTGCTCTAGGTCGTGAGGTCCACTCACACAGTTAAACTTCAGTGTTCATAGAGTAATCTTCTAACACTGTTTTTGTTTAGTCTGCGAAGTGATACTCAGGGGTGGTTGGAGGCTTACCGTGAAAACAGAAATATCTTCAGATAGAAACTGGAGAGAAGATTTCCGACGAGCTGCTTTGTGACGTGTGCATTCCACTCACAGAGATATACTTTTCTTCTTATAGACGATTGGGGAATTCCACTTGGAGAAAACGTTACCAGGGGACATTTTGGAGTATATGGACGGCTATGGTGAAAAAGGAAATATCCTCAGACAAAAACTGGAAAGAAGCTTTCTGTGAAACTGCTTTGTGATAGATAGGTGTATACCACTCACATAGATAAAACTTTCATTCTAGTATGCAGTTTTGAAGCTGTGTCATGGACGGATTCGTGGATGGACATTCAGGAGCACATTCAGGCGGCGTGGTACTAGGAGATATCTTCAGATAAAAACTGGAGAGAATCTTTCTGAGAAATTGCTTTGTGATGTGTGCACTTCATTCACCAAGTTATACTTTTTTTCTCATAGAGGATTGGCGAATCAAGCTTGGACAAAACGCTAACAGTGGACATTCGGGAGTTTATGAATGGGTTCAGAGAAAAGGAAAATATCCTCAGACTAAAACTGGAAAGAAGCTTTCTGTGAAACTGCTTTGTGATAGATATGTCTATTCATCACACATAGATTAATCTTTCTTTCTATTACACAGTTCTGAAACTGCGTCATGGACGGATTCACGAAGGGACATTCGGGAGCACATTCAGGCCTGTTGGGAAATAGGAGATAACTTCAGATAAAACCTGGAGAGAAGTTTTCTGAGAAACTGCTTTGTGATGTGTGCATTCCACTCAGGGAGTTATACTTCTTTTCTCATAATGCAGTGTTTGTACACTCTTCCTGTGAAACTGAAATTGTGAAATTTTTCAGCGCATTGAAGACTCTTGCAAAAAGTGAAATATCCTGAAATAAAACCCAGAAAGAACCGTTCCAAGAAACTGCTCTCTGACCTGGGCATTCATTTCAAAGAATTGAAGCTTACACAATGTTGCCCAGTTTGGAAACTGTCTTTGAGGGTTCTGAGAAGGGATATTAAGTGGGACTCGGAGATTTGCTGTGAGAAAGGAAATGTCTTCCGAAGAAAACTGGAGAGAAGCTTTTGGAGCAACTGTTTTGTGATGTATGTATTCATCTCATAGAGAGAAATCATTCCTTGAATTGAGCAGTTTGAGATCACTGTTTCTGTTTAACCTGAGAAAGGACATTTGGGAATGCTCTTAGTAATATGCTCAAAAAGAAATACCTTCCCATAAAAACCAGAAGGAAACTTTCTGTGAAACTGCTCTAGGTCCCCTGAAGTCTACTTGCACAGTTAAGCTTCTGTTTTCATTGAGCAATATTCTGACCCTGTTTTTGTTTACTCGGGAGTGGTTTGAGGATTACAGTGAAAATGGAAATATCTTCAGTGAGAAACTGGAGAGAACTTTTCCGAGGAGCTGCTTTGTGACATGTGCATTCCACTCACACAGTTATACTTTTCTTCTCATAGAGTATTGGATAATTCTGCTTGGAGAAAACGCTACCAGGGGACTTTCTGGAGTATTTGAATGGCAAAAGTGAAAAAGGAAATATCCTCAGACAAAAACTGGAAAGAAGCTTTCTGTGAAACTGCTTTGTGATAGATATGTCTATTCATCTCACATAGATAAAATATTCTTTCTTTACGCAGTTTTTAGACTGTGTCATGGATGGATTCGCAAAGGGACGTTCAGGAGCACATTCAGCCCTGTGGAGAAATAGGAGATATCTTCAGATAAAAACTGGAGAGAAGCTTTCTGAGAAACTGCTTTGTGATGTGTGCATTCCACTCAGGGAGTTATACTTTTTTTCTAATAAGGCAGTGTTTGAAAACTGTCCCTGTAAATCTGAAAAAGTGATATTTTGTAGCGCTTTGAAAACTATGGCGAAAAGTGAAATATCCTGAAATAAAACCTGGAAAGATGCATTCCAAGAAACTGCTCTCTGACGTATGCATTTATCTAAGAGAGTTAAAGCTTACACTACATTGCCCACTTTGGAAAGTGTCTTTGAGGAATCTGTGAAGGATTATTAAGTGATGCCTGGAGGCTCGTGGTGAGAAAGAAGACGTCTTCTGATTAAAACTGGAGAGAAGTTTCGGAGCAACTGCTTTGTGATGCATGCATTCATCTCATAGAGTTAAATCATTCTTTGGTTTGAGCAGTTTGAAGTCACTGTTTCTGTGGAACCTGAGAAAGGACATTTGGGACTGCTCTTAAGAATATGTTGAAAAACAAATACCCTTGGATGAAAACCAGGAGGAAATTCTCTGTGAAACTTCTCTAGGTCACTTGAATTCCATTCCCAAAGGTAAGCTTCTGTTTTCATTGAGCAATATTCTTACAGTTTTTTAGGTTAGTCAACCAAAGGATACTCAGGAGCGCTTTCTTATGGTGAAAACGGAAATATCTTCAGATAGATACTGGAGAGAAGATTTCCAAGGAGGTGCTTTGTGACGTGTGTATTCCACTCACAGAGTTATAATCTTCTTCTCATAGAAGATTGGGGAATCCCATTTTTAGAAATAGCTACCAGGGGACATATGGGAATACTTGGATGGCAATGGTGAAAAAGGAAATATCCTCAAACAAATAATGAAATAATGGTAAGAAGCTACTTGTGAAACTGCTTTGTGATAGATATGTCTACTCATATCACACAGATAAAACTTTCTTTCTATTATGTAGTTTTTAAACAGCGTTAAGTACGGATTTGCAAAGAGACTTTCGGGAGCACATTCAGGCCTGTGGGAAAATAGGAGATATCTTCAGTTAGAATCTGGAGAGAAGCTTTCTGAGAAATTGCTTTGTGATGTGTGCATTCCACTGACGAAGTTATACCTCTTTTCTCTTAAGGCAGTGTTTCAACACTGTTTCTGTAAAACTGAAAAAGTGGTATTTTGCAGCACATGGAAGTCTATGGCAAAAAGTGAAATATCATGAAATAAAACCCAGAAAGAAGCGTTCCAAGAAACTGCTCTCTGACGTGTGGATTCACCTCAGAGAGTTAAAGCTTACACTACTTTGCCCAGTTTGGAAACTCTGTCTTTGAGGAATCTGTGAAGGGATATGAAGTGGCACCTGGAGGCCTGTGGTGAGAAAGGAAACACCTTCCTATCAAAACCGGAGAGAAGCTTTCGTAGCAACTGCTTTGTGATGTGTGTATTCATATCCTAGAGTTAAATCACTCTTTGGATTGAGCAGTTTGAAATCACTGTTTCTGTGGAACCTGAAGAAGGACATTTGGGAACGCTTTTAAGAATATGCTGAAAAAGAAATACCCTCTGATAAAAAGCAGAAGGAAACCTTCTGTGAAACTGTTCTAGGTCATGTGAAGTCCACTCACACAGTTAAATCTGTTCTCATTGAGCAGTATTCTAACACTGTTTTTGTTTAGTCAGTGAACTGATACTTGGGAGTGGTTTGAGGTTTCTAGTGAAAACAGAAATACCTTCAGATAGATACTGGATAGAAGATTTCCAAGTAGGAACTGTGTGACGTGTGCATTCCACTCACAGAGTTATGCTTTTCTTCTCAGAGGATTGGGGAATTCCGTTTGGAGAGAAAACTTCCAGGAGACATTCGAGATTATATGGGCTGCTATGGTGGAAAAGGAAATATCCTCGGACAAAAACAGAAAAGAAGCTATCTTTGAAACTGCTTTGTGATAGATATGTCTATTCATCTCACATAGATAAAACTTTGTTTCTATTACACAGTGTTGAAACTTCGTCATCAACGGATTCGCGAAGGGATATTTGGGAGCACATTCCGGCCTGTGCCGAAGTAGAAAATATCTTCAGATAAAAACTGGAGAGAAGCTTTCTCACAAACTGCTTTGTGATGTGAGCATTTCACTCAGGGAGTTATACTTCTTTTCTCATAAGACAGTGTTTTAACCCTGATCCTGGTAAACTGAAAAAGTGATATTTTGCATTGCTTAGAAGACTATGGCGAAAAGTGAAATATACTGAATAAAACCCAGAAAGAAACATTCAAAGAAACTGCTCTCTAACGTGCGCATTCATTTCAGAGAGTTAAAGATTACACTACATTGACTAGTTTGGAAACTCTGTCTTTGAGGAATCTGTGAAGGGATATTAGGTGGCACCCAGAGGCTTGTGGTGTGAAAGAAAATGTTTTCCGATGAAAACAGGAGAGAAGCTTTTGGAGCAACTACTTTGTGGTGTGTGTATTCATCTCATAGAGTTAAATCATTCTTTGGATTGAGCACTTTGAAATCACTGTTTCTGTGGAACCTGAGAAAGGACATTTGGGAACGCCCTTAAGAACATGCTGAAAAAGAAATACCCTCTGATAAACCAGAAGGAAATTTTCTGTGAAATTGCTCTAGGTCACCTGAATTCCACTCACACAGTTAAGCTTCTGTTTTCATTCAGCAATATTTTAATGCTGTTTTTTTTTAGTCCGTGAAGTGATATTGAAGAGCGCTTTGAGGTTTACCGTGAAAAAAAAAATGTCTTCAGATAGAAACTGGAAAGAAGATTTCCGAGGAGCTGCTCTGATGTGTGCATTCCACTCACAGAGTTACAATTTCTTCACAGAGAATATTGGGGAAACCCGTTTGCAGAAAAAGCTACCAGGGGACATTCGGGAGTATATGTACTGCTATGGTGAAAAAGGAAATATCGTCAGACACAAACTGCAGTGAAGATTTATGTGAAACTGCTTTGTGATAGATATGTCTAGTCATGTATCATACATAAAACTTTCTTTCTATTACACAGTTTTGAAACTGCATCATGGACGATTTGCAAAGGGACATTCAGGAGCACATTCAGGCCTGTGGGTAAATAGGAGATATCTTCAGATAAAACTGGAGAGAAGCCTTCAGAGAAACTGCTTTGTGATGTGTGCATTCCACTCAGGGAGTTACACCTCTTTTCTCAGAAGGCAGTGTTTGAACACTGTTCCTGGAAAACTGAAAATGTGATATTTTGCAGTGCCTTGAAGACTATTGGGAAAAGTGAAATATCCTGAAATAAAACCCAGAAAGAAGCATTCCCAGAAACTGCTGTCAACGTGTGCATTCATTTCAGAGAGTTAAAGCTTACACTACATTGCTCAGTTTGGAAACTCTGTCTTTGAGGAATCTGTGAAGGGATATTAAGTGGCGCCCGGAGGTTTGTGGTGAGAAAGGAAAGGTCTTCCGATGAAAAACTGGAGAGAAGCTTTTGGAGGAACTGCTTTCTTATGTGTGTATTCATCTCATAGAGTTAAATAATTCTTTAAATTTTGCAGTTTGAAATCACTGCATCTGTGGAATCTGAGAAAGGACATGTGAACCGCTCCTAAGAATATGCTGAAAAAGAAATACCCTTCGATAAAAACCACAGGGAAACTTTCTGTGAAACTGCTCTAGGTCATATAAATTCCACTCTCACAGTTAAGCTTCTGATTTCATTGAGCAGTATTGTAACACTGTTTCAGGTTAACCAGCTATGGGATACTCTGGAGCCCTTTGAGGCTTACGGTGAAAAAGGAAATATCCTCAGACAGAAACTGCAAAGAAGATTTCTGTGAAACTTCTTTGGGATAGATATGTCTATTCATCTCACATAGATAAAACTGTCTTTCTATTATGCAGTTTTGAAACTGCATCATGGACGGATTCGCGAAGGGACATTCGGGAGGACATTCAGGCCTATGGTGAAAAAGGAGATATGTTCAGATAAAAACTGGAGAGAAACATTCTGAGAAATTGCTTTGTGATGTGTGCATTCCACTCAGGGAGTTATATCTTTTTCCTCATACGGCAGTGTTTGAACACTGTTCTTATAAAACTGAAAAAGTGGTATTTTGCAGTGCATTGAAGACTACAGCAAAAAGTGAAATAACCAGAAGTAAAACCCAGAAAGAAGCAATGCAAAAAAACGACTCTCTGATGTGTGCATTCATTTCAGAGATTTAAAGCTTACACTACGCTGCCTGTAAACTCTGTCTTGTTTGGAAGACAGAGTTTGGAAACTCTGTCTTGGAGGAATCTGTGAAGGGAAATTAAGTGGTGTCCAGTGGCTTGTGGTGAGAAAGGAAACGTCTGATGAAAACTGGAGAGAACTATTTGGAGCAAGTGCTTTGTGATGTGTGTATTCATGTCATAGAGTTAAATCATTCTTTGGATTGAGCAGTTCAAATCACTGTTTCTGTAGAACCTGAGAAAGCACATTTTGGAATGCTTTTAAAAATATGCTGAAAAAGAAATACCCTGTGATACAAACCAGAAGGAGACTTTCTGTGGAACTGCTCTAGGTCACCCAGAGTCCATGTGCACAATTAAGCTTTTGTTTTCATTGAGCAGTATTCCAACACTGTTTTAGGTTAGTCAGCTAAGGAATACTCGGGAGCCCATTGAGGCTTATGGTGAAAACTGAAAACTCATCAGTTGGACACTGGAGAGAAGATTTCCAAGGAGCTGCTTTCTGACATGTGTATTTCACTCAGGGAGTTATACCTCATTTCTCATAAGGCAGTGTTGGAACACTGTTCCTGTAAAATTGAAAAAGTGATATTTTGCAGCGCATAGAAGACTATTGCGAAAAGTGAAATATCCTGAAATAAAACCCAGAAAGAAGCGTTCAAAGAAACTGCTCTCTGACGTGTGCATTCATATCAGAGAATTAAAGCTTACACTACGTTGCCCAGTTTGGAAACTGTCTTTGGGGAATGTGTGAAGGATATTAAGTGATGCCCGGAGGCTTGTGGTGAGAAAGGAAACAGCTTCTGATGAAAACTGGAGAGAAGCTTTCTGAGCAACTGCTTTCTGATGTGTGTATTCATCCCATAGAATTAAATCCTTCTTTGGATTGAGCCGTTTGAAATCACTGTTTCTGTGGAACCTGAAAAAGGACGTTTGGGAATGCTCTTAAGAATATGCTGAAAAAGAGATACCCTCTGATAAAAAACAGAAGGAAACTTTCTTTGAAACTGTTCTAGGCCACATGAATTCACCTTGCAGAGTTAAGCTTCTGTTTTTAACACTGTTTTAGGTTAGTCAGCTAAGGTATACTTGGGAGCGCTTTGAGGCTTATGGTGAAAGCGGAAATATCTTCAGATAGATACTGGAGAGAAGATTTCCGAGGAGCTGCTTTGTGAAGTGTGCATTCCACTCACACAGTTTTACTTTTCTTTTCATAGAGGATTGGGAATCCTGTTTGGAGAAACGCTACCTGGGGACATTCTGACTATATGGACTGCTATGGTGAAAAAGGAAATATCCTCAGACAAAAACTGGAAACAAGCTTTCTGTGAAACTGCTTTAGGATAGATATGCCTATTCATCTCAAATAGATAAAACACTGTTTCTATTATGCAGTTTTGAAACTGCATCATGGAAGGATTCTCGAAGGGATATTCGGGAGCACATTCAGGCCTGTGCGGAAGTAGGAAATATCTTCAGATAAAAACTGGAGAGAAGCCCTATGAGAAACTGCATTGTGATGTCAGCATTTCACTCAGGGAGTTATACTTCTTTTCTCATAAGGCAGAGTTTGAACCCTGTTCCTGTAAAACTGAAAATGAAGACTATGGTGAAACGTTAATATCCTGAAATAAAACCCAGAAAGAAGCTTTCCAAGGAACTGCTCTCTGACCTGGGCATTCATTTCAGAGAGTTAAAGTTCACACTACGTTGCCCAGTTTGGAAACTCTGTCTTTGAGGAATCTGTGAAGGGACATTAAGTGGCCCCCAGAGGCCTTTGGTGAGAAAGAAAACATCTTCCGATGAAAACTGGAGAAAAGCTTTCAGAGCAACTGATTTCTGATATGTGTATTCATCCCATAGAGTTAAATCATTCTTTGGATTGAGGAGTTTGAAATCACTGTATCTGTGAAACCTGAGAAAGAACATTTGTGAACACTCTTAAGAATATGCTGAAAGAGAAATACAGTCTGATAAAAACCAGAAGAAAACTTTCTGGAAAACTGTTCTAGGTCACGTGAATTCACTTCGTAGAGTTAAGCTTCTGTTTCCATTGAGCAGTATTCTAACAATGCTTTAGGTTAGTCAGCTAAGGGATACTCGGGAGTACTTTGAGGCTTATGGTGACAACGGAAATATCTTCAGATAGATACTGGGGAGTAGATTTCCAAGGAGCTGCCTTGTGACATGTGCATTCCACTCACAGAGTTATACTTTTATTCTCATAGAGGATTGGGTAATCCTGTTTGGAGGAAAAGCTCCCTGGAGACATTAGGGAGTATATAGATAGCTATGGTGAAAAAGGAAATATCCTCGGACAAAAGCTGGAAAGAAGCTTTCTGTGAAACTGTTTTAGGATAACAAGGTGTATTCCACTCACATAGATAAAACTTTCATTATATTAGGCAGTTTGGAAACTGCGTCATGAACGGATTCTCGAAGGGACATTCAGGAGCACATTAAGGTCTGTGCGGAAGTATGAAATATCTTCAGATAATAACCAGAGAGAAATTTTCTGAGAAACCGCATTGTGAAGTGAGCATTTCACTCAGGGAGTTATACTTTTTTTTCTCATAAGGCAGTGTTTGAATCCTGTTCATGTAAAACTGAAAAAGTGATATTTTGCACCTCATTGAAGACTATGGTGAAATGTTAAATATCCTGAAATAAAATCCGGAATAAGTATTTCAAGAAACTGCTCTCTGACGTGGGCATTCATTTCAGAGTGTTAAAGCTTACACTACATTGATCAGTTTGGAAAATCTGTCTTTGAGGAATCTGTGAAGGAATATTAAGTGGCGCCCAGAGGCTTGTGGTGAGAAAGGAAACGTCTTCAGATGAAAACTGGAGAGAAGCTTTCGGAGCAACTACTATGTGATGTGTGTATTCATCTCATAGAGTTAAATCATTTTTTTGATTGAGCAGTTTGAAATCACTGTTTCTGTGAAACCTCAGAAAGGACATTTGGGAACACTCTTAAGAATATGCTGAAAAAGATATACCCTCTGATAAAAGCCAGAAGGAAACTTTCTGTGAAACTCCACTAGGTAATGTGAAGTCCACCCGCACAGTTAAGCTTCTGTTTTTATTGAGCAGTATTATAACACTGTTTTAACTTAGACAGCTAAGAGATAGTTGGAAGCGCTTTGAGGCTTATGGTGAAAACGGAAATATCTTCAGATACATACGAGAGAGAAGATTTCTGTGGAGCTGCTTTGTGACGAGTGTATTCCACTCACAGAGTTATACTTTTCTTCACATAGAGGATTAGGGAATCTTGTTTGGAGAAAACGCTACCAGGGGACATTCCTGAGTATATGGATGGCTATGGTGAAAAAGGAAAAACTCTCAGACAAAACTGGAAAGAAGATTTCTGTGAAACTGCTTTGTGATAGATATGTCTGTTTCTCTCACATAGATAAAACTTTCTTTCTATTATGCAGTTTTAAAACTGCGTCATGGGCAGATTCGTGATGGGTTCATGAAGAGACATTCAGGAGCATATTCAGGCCTGTGGGTAAAGAGGAAATATCTTGATATAAAAATTGGAGAGAAGCTTTCTGAGAAACTGCTTTGTGATATGTGCATTCTACTCAGGGAGTTATACCTCTTTTTTCATGAGGCAGTGTGTGAACACTGTTTCTGTAAAACTGAAAAAGTGATATTTTGCAGTACATTGAAGACTATGGCGAAAAGTGAAATACCCTGAAATAAAACCCAGAAAGAAGCATTCCCAGAAACTGCTCTCTGACGTGTGCATTCATTTCAGAGAGTGAAAGCTTACACTACGTTGCCCAGTTTGGAACCTCTGTCTTTGAGCAATCTGTGAAGGGATACTTAGTGGCAACTGGAGGCTTGTGTTGAGTAAGGAAATGTCTTCCGATGATAACTGAAGACAAGCTTTCGGAGCAACTGCTTTGTGATGTGTGTATTCATCTCATAGAGTTAAATCATTCTTCAGATTGAGCAGTTTGAAATCACTGTTTCTGTGGAACTTGAGAAAGGATATTTGGGAGTGCTCTTAAGAATATGCTAAAAAAGAAATGCCCTCCAGTAAAAACCAGAAGGAATTTTTCTGGGAAACTGCTCTAGGTCACGTGAAGTACACTCACAGGGTTTAGCTTCTGTTTTCATTGAGCAGTATTGTAACACTGTTTTTGTTTAGTCTGCAAAGTGATACTCAGGAGTGGTTGGAGGCTTACAGTGAAAACGGAAATATCTTCAGAGAGAAACTGGAGAGACTTCTGAGGAGCTGCTTTGTGACGTATGCATTCCAATCACAGAGTTATACTTTTCTTCTCATAGACGGTTGGGGAATCCCACTTGGAGAAAACGCTACCAGGGGACATTCGGGAGTATATCGATGGCTCTGGTGAAAAAGGAAATATCCTCAGACAAAACCTGGAAAGAAGCTTTCTGTGAAACTGCTTTGGATTGATACATCTCTTCATGTCACATAGATAAACTTTTCTTTCTAATACGCAGTTTTGAAATGGTGTCATGGACAGATTTGCGAAGGGGCATTCTGGAGCGCATTCAGGCCAGTGGGGAAATAGGACATATCTTCAGATAAAAACTGGAGAGAAGCTTTCTGAGAAACTGCTTTGTGATGTGTGCATTCCACATAGGGTGTTGTACCTCTTTTTTCATAAAACCATGTTTGAACACAGTTCCTGTAAAACTGAAAAAGTGATATTTTGCAGTGTATTGAAGACTATTGGGAAAAGTGAAATATCCTGAAATAAAACCCAGAAAGAAGCGTTCCCAGAAACTGCTCTCAACGTGAACATTCATATCAGAGAGTTAAAGCTTACACTATGTTGCTCAGTTTGGAAACTCTGCCTTTGAAGAGTCTGTGAAGGGATATTATGTGGCACCCAGAAGATTGTGGTGAGAAAGGAAACGTCTTCTGATGAAAACTGGAGAGAAGCTTTCGGAGCAACTGCTTTATAATGTGTGTATTTATCTCATAGAGTTTAATCATTCTTTGGATTGAGCAGTTTGAAATTACTGTTCCTGTGGAAGCTGAGAAAGAAAACTTGGGAACACAGTTAAGAATATGCTGAAGAAGAAATACCCTCACATAAGAACCAGAAGGAAACTTTATGTGAAACTGCTCTAGGTCACGTGAAGTCCACTTGCCCAGTTAAGCTTCTGTTTTCATTGAGCCGTATTCTAACACTGTTTTAGGTTAGTCAGCTAAGGACTACTCGAGAGCACTTTGAGGCTTATGGTGAAAATGGAAATATCTTCATATAGAAACTGGAGAGAAGATTTCTGAAGAGCTGCATTGCGACGTGTACATTCCACTCACAGAGTTATACTTTTCTTCTGAGAGCGGATTGGGGAATCCCGTTTGGAGAAAAAACTTCCAGAAGACATTTGGGAGTACATAGAGGGCTATGGTGGAAAAGGGAATACCTTCAGACAAAATCTGGAAAGAAATAGGACATATCTTCAGATAAAAAATGGAGAGAAGCTTTCTGAGAAACCACTTTGTGATGTGTGCTTTCCACCCAGGCAGTTATACCCCTTTTCCCATAAGGCAGTGTTTGAACACTGTTCCTGTAAAACAGAAAAAGTGATATTTTGCAGCGTAATGAAGACTATGGCAAAAAGTGAAATATCCTGAAATAACACCCAGAAAGAAGCATTAGAAGAAACTGCTCTCAGACGTATGCATTCATTTCAGAGATTTAAAGCTAACACTACCTTGTCCAGTTGGAAACCCTGTCTTTGAGGAACCTCTGAAGGGATATTAAGTGGCACCCAGAGGCTTTTGGTGAGAAAGGAAACGTCCTCCGAAGAAAACTGGAGAGAATCGTTTGGAGCAACTGCTTTGTGATGTGTGTATTCACCTCATAGAGTTAAATCAATCTTTGGATGTAGCAGTTTAAAAATCATTGTTGCTGTGGAACCTGAGAAAGGACATTTGGGAACGCTCTTAAAAATATGCTGAAAAAGAAATACCCTCTGATAAAAACCAGAAGGAAACTTTCTGTGAAACTGCACTAGGTCACGTGAAGTCCACTCGCACAGTTAAGCTTCTGTTTACATTGAGCAGTATTCTAAAACTGTTTTAGTTAGTCAGCTAAGGGATACATGGGAGCGCTTTGAGGCTTACTGTGAAAACCGAAATATCTTCAGATAGATACTGAAGAGAAGATTTCCAAGGAGCTGTTTTGTGACGTGTGCATTCCACTCACAGAGTTTTACTTTTCTTCTCATAGAAGATTGAGAAATCCCGTTTGGAAAAAAGCTACCAAGGGACATTCTGGAGTATATGGACGGCTATGGTGTAAAAGGAAATATCCTGAGACAAAAACTGGAAAGAAGCTTTGTATGAAACTGCTTTTTGATAGATATGCCTCTTCATCTAACATAGATAAAACTTTCTTTCTATTATGCAGTTTTGAAACTGCCTCATGGATGCATTCACGACAGGACATTTGGGAGCACATTCAGGCCTCTGGGGAAATATGTAATACCATCAGATAAAAAGTGGAGAGAAGCTTTCTGAGAAACCGAATTGTGATGTTTGCATTCCAGTCAGCGAGTTATACCTCTTTTCACATAAAGCAGTGTTTGAACACTATTCCTGTACAACTGAAAATGTAATATTTTGCAGCGTTTTGAAAACTATGGTGAAAAGTGAAATATCTTGAAATAAAACCTGGAAAGAAGCGTTTCAAGAAACTGCTTTCTGACGTGTGCATTCCTTTCAGAGCGTTAAAGCTAACACTACATTTCCCAATTTGGAAACTCTGTCTTTTAGGAATCCATGAAGGGATATTAAGTGGCGCCAGGAGGCTTGTGGTGAAAAAGTAGGTGTATTCTGATGAAAACTGCAGAGAAGTTTTCGGAGCAATTTCTTTCTCATGTGTGTATTCATCTCATAGAGTTAAATCATTCTTTGGATTGAGCAGTTTCAAAATACTGTTTCTCTGGACCCTGAGAAAGGACATTTGGGAATGCTCTTAAGAATATGCTGAAAAAGAAATACCCTCCACTAAAAACCGGAAGGAAACTTTCTGTGAAATTTCTCCAGGTAACGTGAATTCCACTCACACAGTTATTCTTCTGTTTTCATTGAGCATTATTCTCAGGCTGTTTTATGTTAGTCAGCTAAGGGATACTCGGGAGTGCTTTCAGGCTTATGGTGAAAATGGAAATATCTTCAGAAAGACACTGGAAGGAAGATTTCTGAGGACCTACCTTGTGACATGTGAATTCCACTCACAGAGTTATTATTTTCTTCTCATAGAGGATTGGGGAATCCCGTTTGGAGAAAATGCTACCAGGGACAATAAAGAGTACATGGATGGTTATGGTGAAATAGGAAATATCCTTAGATAAAAACTGGAAAGAAACTTTTGTGAAAATGCTTTGTGATAGATATGTCTATTAATATCCTATAGATAATTGTTTTATTATTACGCAGTTTTGAAATTGCATCATGGATGGATTAATGAAGGGACATTCGGTGGCATATTCAGGCCTCTGGGGAAATAGTAAATATCTTCAGAAAAAAACTGGAGATAAGCTTTCTGAGAAACTGCTTTGGGATGTGTACATTCCCCTCAGTGAGTTATAACTCTTTTCTCATAAGGCCGTGTTTGAACACTATTCCTATAAAACTGAAAATGTGATATCTTGCAGCACATTGAAGACTACAGCAAAAAGTGAAATGTCCTGAAATAAAACTCAGAAAGAAGCATTCCAAGGAACTGTACTCCTACGTGCTCATTCATTTCAGAGAGGTAAAGCTTACACTACATTTACCAGTTTGGAAACTCTGTCTTTGAGGAGTCTGTGAAGGAATATTATGTGGCACCCGGAGGCTTGTGGTGAGAAAGGAAACATCTCCCAATGAAAACTGGAGAGAAGGTTTTGGAGCAATATCCTTGTGATGTGTGTATTCCTGTCATAGAGTTAAATTATTCTTTGGACTGAGCAGTTTCAAAACACTGTTTCAATGGAATTTGAGAAAGTGCATTTGGAACTGCTCTTAAGAATATGCTGAAAATAAAATACCATCTGATAAAAATCAGAAGGTAACTTTCTGTGAAACTGCTCTAGGTCACGTGAATTCCACTCACACACTAAAGCTTCTGTTTTCATTGAGCAGTATTCAAACACTGGTTTAGGTTAGTCAGGTAAGGGATACTCGGGAATGCTTTGAGGCTTGCGGTGAAAACGGAAATATATTCAGATAGACAGTGGAGGGAAGATTTCCGAGGCACTGCTTTGTGATGTATGCATTCCATTCAAAGTTATACTTTTCTTCTCATAGACTATTGGGGAATCCCATTCAGAGAAAAAACTACCAGGGGACATTCAGAGTATATGGACGGCTATGGTGGAAAAGGAAATATCCTCAGACAAAAACTGCAAGGAAACTTTAGATGAAACTGCTTTGTGATATATATGTTTATTCATCTCACATCAATAAAACTCTTTCCATTAAACAGTTTTGAAACTGTGTCAAGGATGGATTCGTGAAGGGACATTCGGGAGCTCATAGAGGGCTGTGTGGAAATAGGAGAAATCTTCAGACAAAAACTGGAGAGAAGCTTTCGGAGCAACTGCTTTGTGATGTGTGTATTCATCTCATAGAGTTAAATCATTCTTCGGATTGAGCAGTTTGAAATCACTGTTTCTGTGTAACTTGAGAAAAGACATTTGGGAACGCTCTTAAGAATATGCAGAAAAAGAAATACCCTCCGATAAAAACCAGAAGGCAACATTCTGTGAAACTGCTCCAGGTCACGTGAAGTTCATTCACACAGTTAAGCTTCTGTTTTCATTGAGCAGTATTTTAACACTGTTTTTGTTTTGTATGCAAAGTGATACTCGGGAGTGGTTGGAGGCTTATGGTGAAAATGGAAATATCTTCAGATAGAAACTGGAGAGAAGATTTCTGAGAAGCTGCTTTGTGATGTGTGCATTCGACTCACAGAGTTATTCTTTTCTTCTCATAGAGGATTGGGGAATCCCACTTGGAGGAAACGCTACCAGGGGACATTCAGGAGTATATGGACAGCTATGGTGAAAAAAGAATATCCTTAGACCAAAATTGGAAAGAAGCTCTCTGTGAAACTGCTTTGTGATAGATATGTCTATTCATCTCACATAGATAAAACTTTCTTTCCATTACGCAGTATTGAAACTGCGTCATGGACGGATTCGTGAAGGGACATTTGGGAGCACATTCAGGACTGTAGTGTAATAGGAGATATCTTCAGATAAAAACTAAAGAGAAATTTTCTGAGAAACTGCTTTGTGATGTGTGCACACCACTCAGGGAGTTATACCTGTTTTCTCATAAGACAGTGTTTGAACACTGAATCTGTAAGATTTTAAAAGTGATATTTTGCAGCACATTGAACACTATGGCGAAAAGTGAAATATCCGGAAATAAAACCCAGAAAGAAGCATTCCAAAAAACTGCTCTCTGACATGTGCATTCATTTCAGAGAGTTAAAGCTTACACTATGTTGTCCAGTTTGGAAACTCTGTCTTTGAGGAATCTGTGAAGGGATATTTAGTGGCGCCCAGAGGCTTGTGGTGAGAAAGGAATCGTCTTCCGATGAAAACTGGAAAGAAGCTTTCGGAGCAACTGCTTTGTGATGCGTGCATTCATCTCATAGAGTTAAATCATTCTTTGAATTGAGCAGTTTGAAATCACTTTATCTGTGGAACCTGAGAAAGGACATTTGGGAACGCTGTTAAGAATATGCTGAAAAAGATATGCCCTCTGATAAAAACCAGAAGGAAACTTTCTGTGAAACTGCCCAAGGTCATGTGAAGTCCATTCGCACAGTTAAGCTTCTGTTTTCGTTGAACAGTATTCTAACATGTTTTTGTTTAGTCAGCTAAGGGATACTCGGGAACACTTTGAGGCTTACAGTGAAAACGGAAATATCTTCAGATAGAACATGGAGAGAAGATTTCCGAGGACATCCTTTTTTGACGTGTGCATTCCACTCACAGAATTATACTTTACTTCTCGTAGAGGATTGGGGAATCCCGCTTGGAAAAATTCTTGCCAGGGGATATTCGGGAGTATATGGATGGCTATGCTGAAAAAGTAAACTTCCTCAGAAAAAAACTGGAAAGAAGCTTTCTGTGAAACTGCTTTCTGATAGATATGTGTATTCATCTCTCATAGCTAAAACTTTCTATTACGCAGTTTAGTAACTGCGTCATGGATGGATTCATGAAGGGATATTCAGGAGCACATTCAGGCTTGTGCAGAGATCTGAGGTATCTTCTGATAAAAACTGGAGAGAAGCTGTCTGAGAAACTGCTTTGTGATATGTGCATTCCATTCAGGGAATTATACCTCTTTTCTCCTAAGGCAGTGTTTGAATACTGTTCCTGTAAAACTGAAAAGGTGATATTTTGCAGTGTATTGAAGACTATGGTGAAAAGTGAAATATGGAAATAAAACCCAGCAAGAAGCTTTCCAAGAAACTGTTCTCTGAGGTGTGCATTCATTTCAGACCGTTAAGGCTTACACTATGTTGACCAGTTTGAAAATTCTGTCTTTGAGGAATCTGTGAAGAGATATTAAGTGGCACCCAGAGGCTTGTGGTGAGAAAGGAAGCATCTTCCAATGAAAACTGGAGATAAGATTTTGGAGCTCCTGCTTTCAGATGTGTGTATTCATCTTACAGTGTTAAATCATTCTTGGGGGAGAGCAGTTTGAAATCACTGTTTCTGTGGAACTTGAGAAAGGGCGTTTGGGAACACTCTTAAGAATATGCTGAAAAAGAAATGCCCTCTGATAAAGACCAGAAGGAAACTTGTAGTGAAACTGCTCTAGGTCACGTGAATTCCACTCGTACAGTTAAGCTTCTGTTTTCATTGAGCAGTATTCTAACACTGTTTCTGTGTAGCCTGCGAAGTGAAATTCGGGAGTGCTTTAAGGCATACGGTGAAAACGGAAATATCTTCAGATAGACACTGGAAAGATTTCTCAGGAGCTGGTTTGTGATGTGTGCATTCTACCCACAGAGTTAAACTTTACTTCTCATAGAGATTTGGAGAATCCCTTTTGGAGAAAGTTATAACATGGGACATTTGGGGGTAAATGGATGGCTATGGTGAAAAAGGAAATATTCTCAGACAAAAACTGGAAAGATGCTTTCTGTGAAACTGTTTTGTGATAGATATGACTATTCATCTCACATAGACAAAACTTTTTTTCTATTACGTAGTTTTGAAACTGCGTCATAGATGGATTCACGAAAGGACTTTCAGGAGCACTTTCAGGCCTGAGGGGAAATAGAAAATATCTTAAGATAAAACCGAAGAGAAGCTTTCTGAGGAACTACTTTGTGACGTGTGCATTCCACTCAGGGAGTTATATGACTGTTCTCATCAGGCAGTGTTTGAAAACTGTTCCTGTAAAACTGGAAAAGTGATATTTTGCAGCACATTGAAGACTATGACGAAAAGTGAAATATCCTGAAATAAAACCCAGAAAGAAGCGCTCAGAGAAACAGCTCTCGAACGTGTGCATTCATTTCAGAGAGTTAAAGCTTACACTACGTTTCCCACTTTTGAAACTCTGTCTTGAGGAATCTGTGAGGGGATATTAAGTGATGCCCGGAGGCTTGTGGTGAGAAAGGGAACGTCTTCCGAGGAAAACTGGAGAGAAGTTTTCCGAGCAACTATTTTGTGATATGTGTATTAATCTCATAGAGTTAAATCATTCTTTGGATTGCACAGTTTGAAATCACTGTTTCTGTTGCACCTGAGAAAGGACATTTGCGACCACTCTTAAGAATACGCTGAAAAAGAAATACCCTCCCATGAAAACCACAAGGACTCTTTCTGTGAAACTGCTCTAGGTCACATGAAATCCACTCACACAGTTAAGCTTCTGTATTCATTGAGCAGTATTCTAACACTGTTTTAGGTTATGCTGAAACATCCCTTAGTAGGCTAAGGGATACTCAGGATCGCTTTGAGGCTTACGGTGAAAACGGAAATATCTTCAGATAGATATTGGAGAGAAGATTTCCAAGGAGTTGCTTTGTGATGTGTTCATTCCACTTACAGAGTGTTACTTTTTTTCTCATAGGGGATTGGAGAATCCCACTTGGAGAAAACACTGCCAGGGAACATTAGAGAGTATAGGGACGGCTACAGTGAAAAAAGAAATATCCTCAGACAAAAACTGGAAAGAAGATTTCTGTGAAACTGCTTTGTGAAAGATATGTGTATTCCACTCAGACAGATAAAAATTCTTTCTATTACACAGTATTGAAACTGCATCATGGATGGATTCACAAAGGGACATTAGGGAGTACATTCAGGCCTGAGTGAAAATAAGAGATATCTTCAGATAAAAACTGGAGAGAAGCTTTCCGAGAAACTGCTTTGTGATGTGTGCATTCCACTCAGGGCGCTATACCTCTTTTCTCATAATGCAGTGCTTGAACCCTCTTCCTGGAAAACTGAAAAAGTGATATTTTGCAGCACATTGAAGACTATGGCGAAAAGTGAAATATCCGGAAATAAAACCCAGAAAGAAGCGTTCCAAGAAACTGCCCTCTATAGTGTGCATTCATTTCAGAGGGCTAAAGCTTACATTACGTTGCCTAGTTTGGAAATTCGGTCTTTGGGGAATCTGTGAAGGGATATTAAGTGGAGCCCGGAGGCTTGTGGTGAGAAAGGAAACGTCTTCGGATGAAAACTGGAGAGGAGATTTTGGAGCAACTGCTTTGTGATGTGTGTATTCATCTCATAGACATAAATCATTCTTTGGATTAAGTAGTTTGAAATCTCTGTTTCTCTGGGACCTTAATAAGGATATTTGTGAATGCGAAAAAGAATATATTGAAAAAGAAATACCCTCCAATAAAAACCAGAAAGAAACTATCTGTGTAACTGTTCTAGGTCACGTGAATTCCACTCACACATTTAAGATTCTGTTTTCACTGAGCAGTATTCTCACACTGTTCTACGTTAGTGAGCTAAGCAATACTTGGGAGTGCTTTGAGGCTTATGGTGAAAACAGAAATATCTTCAGATAGATACTGGAGAGAAGATTTCCGAAGAGCTGCTTTTTGACGTGTGCATTCCATCACAGAGTTATACTTTTCTTCTCAAAGAGGATTAGGGAATCCCACTTGGATAAAATGCAACCTGGAGAAATTCTGGAGTATATGGATGGCTATGGTGGAAAACAAAATATCCTCAGACAAAAACTGGAAAGAAGCTTTCTGTGAAACTGCTTTGTGATAAATATGTCTATTCATCTCAAATAGATAAAACTTTCTATCTATTATGCAGTTTTGAAACTGTGTCATGGTCGGATTCTCGAAGGGACATTCGGGAGCACTTTAAGACCTGTGGGAAACTCGAAAATATCTTCAGATATAAAGTGGAGAGAAGCTTTCTGAGAAACTGCTTTGTGATGTGTGCATTCCACTCAGGAATTTATACCTCTTTTCTCCTAAGACAGTGTTTGAACATTGTTCCTGTAAAACTGAAAAAGTGATATTTTGCAGTGCATTGAAGACTACGATGAAAAGTGAAATATCCTGAAATAAAACCCAGAACGAAGCGTTCCAAGAAACTGCTATCAGACGTGTGCATTCATTTCAGAGTGTTAAAACTTACACTACATTGTCCAGTTGGGAAACTCTGTCTTTGAGGAATCTGTGAAGGGATATTAAGTGGCGCCTGGATGCTGGTGTTGAGAAAGGAAACATCTTCCGAAGAAAACTGGAGAGAAGCTTTTGGAGCAACTGCTTTGTGATGTGTGTATCCATCTCATAGAGTTAAATCATTCTTTCGGTTGAGCAGTTTGAAATCACTGTTTCTGTGGAAGCTCAGAAAGGACATTTGGGAATGCTCTTAAGAATATGCTGAAAAAGAAATACCCTCCGATAAAAACCAGAAGGAACTTTCTGTGAAACTGCTCTAAGTCACTTGAAGTTCACATGCACAATTAAGCTTCTGTTTTCATTGAGCAGTATTCTAACACTGTTTTACTTAATCAGCTAAGGGATACTCGGGAGCGCTTTGAGGCTTATGGTGAAAACAGAAATATCTTCAGATAGATACAGGAGGGAAAATTTCCGAGGAGCTGCTTTGTGACATGTGTATTCCACTCACAGAGTTATACTTTGCTTCTCATAGAGTATTGAGGAAACCCATTTGGAGAAAACGCTACCAGGGCATTTGGCAGTATACGGACGGCTATGGTGGAAAAGCAAATATCCTCAGACAAAAACTGGAAAGAAGCTTTCCCTGCAACTGCTTTGTGATAGATATGTGTACTCATCTCAGATAGATAAAACCTTCTTTCTATTTCACTTTCTTGAAACTGCGTCAAGGACAGATTCGCGAAGGGACATTCATGAGCACATTTATGCCTGTGGGATAATAGAGAATATCTTCAGATAAAAACTGTAGAGAAGCTTTCTGAGAAACTGATTTGTGATATGTGCATTCTACTCAAGTTTTTACATCTCTTCTCTCATAAGGCAGTGTTTGAACACTGTTCTTGTAAAACTTTAAAAAGTGATATTTTGCAGCGCATTGAAGACTATGACGAAAAGCGAAGTATCCAGAAACAAAATGCAGAAAGAAGCGTTTCGAAAAACTGCTCTCTGAGTTTTGCATTCATTTAAGAGAGTTAAAGCTTACACTACGTTGCCCAGTTTGGAAACTCTGTCTTTGAGAAATCTGTGAAAGGATATTAAGTGGTGTCCGGAGGCTTCTGGTGAGAAAGGAAACGTCTTCAGATGGTAACTGGAGAAATGCTTTTGCAGTAACTACTTTGTGATGTGTGTATTCATCTCAAAGTTTTGAATCATTCTTCAGGAGTATAGGATGGCTATGATGAAAAAGGAAATATTCTCAGACAAAAACTGGAAAGATACTTTCCATGAAACTGCTTTGTGATAGATATGTTTATTCTTCTCACACAGACAAAACTTCCTTTCTATTATGCAGTTTTGAAACTGTGACATGGACGGATTCACGAAGGAACATTCAGGAGCACATTCGGGCCTGAGGGGAAATAGGAGATATCTTCAGATAAAAACTGGAAAGAAGCTTTCTGAGAAATGGCTTTGTGATGTATGCATTTCACTCAGGGAGTTATAGCTAGTTTCTCATAATGCAGTGTTTGCACTCTGTTCCTGTAAAACAGAAAAAGTGTTATTTTGCAGCACATGGAAGACTATGATGAAAAGTGAAATATCCTGAAATATAAACCAGAAAGAAGGGTTCCGAGAAGTTGCCCTCTGACATGTGCATTCATTTCAGAGAGTAAAGCTTACCCTACGTTGCCAGCTTGGAAATTCCGTCTTTGAGGGATCAGTGAAGGGATATTTAGTGTCACCAGTAGGTTTGTGTGAGAAAGGAAACGTCTTCCGATGAAAACAGGAGAGAAGCTTTTGGAGCAACTACTTTGTGATGTGTGTATTCATTTCATAGAGTTAAATCATTCTTTGAATTGAGCACTTTGAAATCACTGCTTCTGTGGAACCTGAAGAAGGACATTTGGGAACACTCTTAAGAATATGCTGAAAAAGAAATACCCTCCGATAAAAACCAGAAGGAAACTTTCTGTGAAACTGCTCTAGGTCAAGTGAGATCCACTTACACAGTTAAACTTCTGTTTTCATTGAGCAGTATTCTAACAACGTTTTAGTTTAGACTGTGAAGTGATACTTGGGAATGGTTGGAGGCTTACCATGAAAACAGAGATATCTTCAGATGGAAAATGCAGAGAAGATTTCTGAGGAGCTGCTTTGTGACGTGGGCATTCTACTCAATGAGTTATACTTTTCTTGTCATAGACGTTTGGGGAATCCCATTTGGAGAATACGCTACCAGGGGTCATTCGGGAGTATATGGATGTCTATGGTGAAAAAGGAAATATCCTCAGACAAAAACTGGAAAGAAGCTTTCTGTGAAACTGCTTTGGGATAGATAGGTGTATTCCACTCACATAGATAAAACTATCATTTCATTACGCAGTTTTGAAACTGTGTCATGGATGGATTAGCGAATGGACATTGGAGAGCACATTCAGGCTGGTGGGGTAATAGGAGATATCTTCAGTTAAAAACTGGAGAGAAGCTTTCTGAGAAACTGCTTTGTGATGTGTGCATTCCACTCAGGGACTTTTACCTCTTTTCTCATAAGGCAGTGATTGAACACTGTTCCTGTAAAATTGAAAAAGTGATATCTTGCAGTGCATTGAAGACTATGGCAAAAAGTGAAATATTCGGAAATTAAACCCAGAAAGAAGCATTACAGGAAACTGCTCTCTGGCGTGCCCATTCATTTCAGAGAGTTACAGCTTACACTACGTTTCCCAGTTTGGAAACTCTGTCTTTGAGGAATCTGAAGGGATATTAAGTGGCACCTGGAGGCTTATCGTGAGAAAGGAATCGTCTTCTGATGAAAACTGGAACGAAGCTTTCTGAGCAACTGCTTTGTGATGTGTGTATTCATCTCAAAGAGTTACATCATTCTTTGGATTGATCAGTTTGAAATCACTGTTTCTGTGGAACCTCAGAAAGGACATTTGGGAATGCTCTTAAGAATATTGTGAAAAAGAAATACCCTCTGATAAAAACCAGAAGAGAACATTCTGTGAAACTGCTCTAAGTCCTGTGAAGTTGACCCACATGGTTAAGCTTGTGGTTTCATTGAGTAGTATTCTTTCTAACACTGTTTTAGGTTAGACAGCTAAGGGATACTTGTGAGCACTTTGAGGCTTCCAGTGAAAACGGAAATATCTTCAGATAGATGCTGGTAAAAAATTTCCTAGGAGCTGCTTTGTGATGTGTGCACTCCACTTACAGAGTTATACTTTTCTACTCATAGAGGATTGGGGAATCCTGTTTGGAGAAAACGCTACCAGGGGACTTTCAGGAATACATGGACAGTTTGCTGAAAAAGACAACTACTAGACAAATACTAGAAAGAAGCTTTCTGTGAAACTGCTTTGTGATAGATGTGTCTATTTATCTCACATAGATATTATATTCTTTTTATTATGCAGTTTTTAAACTGTGTCATGGACGGATTTGCGAAGGGAAATTTGGGAGCACATACAGGCCTGTGGGTAAATAGGAGATATCTTCAGTTAAAAACTGGAGAGAAGCTTTCAGAGAAACTGTTTTGTGATGTGTGCATTCCACTCAGGGAATTATACCTCTTTTCTCATAAGGCAATGTTTGAACACTGTTCCTGTAAAGCTGAAAAAGTGATATTTTGCAGCGCATTGAAGACTATGGCGAAAAGTGAAATATCCGGAAATGAAACCCAGAAAGAAGCATTCCAAGAAACTGCTCTCTGACCTGTGCATGCATTTTCAAGAGTTAAACCTTACACTACGTTGCCCATTTTGGAAACTCTGTCTTTGAGGTGTCTGTGAAGGGATATTAAGTGGCGTCTGGAGGATTGTGGTGAGAAAGGAAATGTCTTCCAAGGAAAACTGGAGAGAAGCTTTTGGAGCAACTGCTTTGTGATATGTGTACTCATCTCGTAGAACTAAATCATTCTTTGGATTGAGCATTTTGAAATCCCTGTTTCTGTGGAACCTGAGAAAGGACATTTGAGAACGCTCTTAAGAATATGCTGAAAAAGAAATACCCTCTGTTATAAACCAGAAGGAAACTTTCTATGATACTGCTCTGTGTCACGTGAAGTCCACTCGTACAGTTAAGCTTCTGTTTTCAGTGAGTAGTATTCTAACACTCTTTTAGGTTCCTCTACGAGATGATACGCGGGATCAGTTTGAGGCTTCCGGTGAAAACATAAATATATTCATATAGATACTGTAGAGAAGATTTTCGAGGAGCTGCTTTGTGATGTGTGCATTCCACTCACAGAGTTATTCTTTTCTTCTCATTCAGGATTGCATAAACCCATTTGGAGAAAATGATACCACGGGACATTTGGGAGTATATGGACAGCTAAAGTGAAAAAGGAAATAACCTCAGACGAAAACTGGAAAGAAATTTTCTGTGAAACTACTTTGTGATAGACATGTGTATTCATCTCACATAGATGAAACATTCTTTCCATTATGCACTTTTGAAACGACGTCATGGAAGGATTCACGAAAGGACATTTGGGAGCACATTCAGGCTTGAGGGAAATAGAAAATGTCTTAAGATAAAACCAGAGAGAAGCTTTCTGAGAAACTGCTTTGTGATGTGTGCATTCCACTCCGGGAGTTATACGTCTTTTCTCATAAGGTAGTGTTTGGACACTGTTCCTGTAAAACTGGAAAAGTGATATTTTGCAGCACATTGAAGACTATCTTGAAAATTGAAATATCTTGAAATAAAACCACGCAACAAGTGCTCGGAGAAACAGCTCTCGAACGTGTGCATTCATTTCAGAGAGTTAATGCTTACACTACGTTTCCCACTTTGGAAACTCTGTCTTCAACAGTCTATGAAGGGATATTAAGTGGCACCTGGAGACTTGCAGTGAGAAAGGAAACGTCTTAAGAGAAAAACTGGAGACAAGCTTTCAGAGCAACTGCTTTGTGATGTGTGCATTCATCTCATAGAGTTAAATCACTCTTTGGATTGCACGGTTTGAAATCACTGTTTCTGTGGGACATGAGAAAGAGCATTTGGGACCGCTCTTAAGAATATGCTGAAAAAGAAATACCCTCCCCTGAAAACCACAAGGAATCTTTTTGTGAAACTTCTCTAGGTCACGTGAAATCCACACCCATAGGTAAGCTTCTGTTTTCACTGAGCAGTATTCTAACATTGCTTTCGGTTAGTCAGCTAAAGGTTATTGGGAGCACTTTGAGGCTTAATGTGAAAACGGAAATATCTTCAGACAGACACTGGAGAGAAGATTCCCTGAAGCTGCTTTGTGAAGTGTGTATTCCACTCACACAGTTATATTTTTCTTCTTATAGAGGATTGTGGAATCCCTTTTAGAGAAAAACTTCCAAGATACATTCGGGATTATATGGAAGGCTATGGTGGAAAAGGAAATATCCTCAGACAAAAATTGGAAAGAAGCTTTCTGTGAAACTGCTTTGTGGTAGATATGTCTATTCATCTCATATAAATAACACTTTCTTTCTATTACGCAGTTTTGAAACTGCAACATGGATGGATTCGTGAAGGGACATTTGTAAGCACATTTAGGCCTACAGTGAAAAAGGAGATATCTTCAGATAAAAACTGGAGAGGAGCTTTCTGATAAACTGCTTTTTGATGTGTGCATTCCCCTCAGGGAGTTATGCCTGTTTTCTTGTAAGGCAGAGTTTGAACACTGTTCCTGTAAAACTGAAAAAGTGATATTTGCAGGGTTTTGAAGACTCTGGCGAAAAGTGAAATATCCTGAAATATAACCAAGAAAGAAGCATTCCAAGAAACTGCTCTCTGACGTGTGCATTCATATCAGAGAGTTAAAGCTTACACCACGTTTCCCACTGTGCAAAACCCCTGACGTGTGCATTCATTTCTGAGAGTTAAAGCTTACACCACGTTTCCCACTGTGCAAAACCCCTGACGTGTGCATTCATTTCTGAGAGTTAAAGCTTACACTTCCTTGCCCAGTTTGGAAACTGTGTCTATGAGGAATCTGGGAAAAAATATTGAGTGGTGCCTGGAGGCTTGTGGTGAGAAAGGAAACGTCTTCCATTGAAAACTGGAGAGAAGCTTTCGGAGCAACTGCTTTGTGATGTGTGTATTCATCTCATAGTGTTTAATCATTCTTTGGATCGAGCAGTTTGAAGTCACTGTTTCTATGGAACCTGAGAAAGGACTTTTCAGAACCCTCTTAAAAATATGCTGAAAAAGAAACACCCTCCTAAAAAAACCAGAAGGAATTTTTCTATGATGCTGCTCTAGGTCACGTAAATTCCACTCACACAGTTAAGGTTCTGTTTTCACTGAGCAGTATTCTAAAACTGTTTTTGTTTAGTCTGTGAAGTGAAACTCAGGAGCGCTTTGAGGCTTATGGTGAAAACAGAAATATCTTCAGATAGAAACTGGAGAGACAATTTCTGAGAAGCTGCTTTATGACATGCTATATGACGCAATTTCAAAACAGTGTAATAGAAAGAAAGTTTTATCTATGTGAGATGAATAGACATATCTATCACAAAGCAGTTTTACAGAAAGCTTCTTTCTAGTTTTTGTCTGAGGATGTTTCCTTTTTCATAGTAGCCGTCCATATACTCCCGAACGTCCCTTGGTAGCTTCTTCTTCAAAATGTATAACCAAATCCTCTCTGAGAATAAAAGTATACCTCTGTGAGTGGAATGCACATGTCACAAAGCAGCTCCTCAGAAATTTTATCTCCATTATCTATCTGAAGATATTTACGTTTTCACCATAAGCCTCAAAGCGCTCCCGAGTATCCCTTAGCTAACCTAAAACAGTGTTGGAATACTGCTCAATGAAAACAGAAGCTTAACTGTGTGAGGTGAATTCACATGACCTAGAACAGTTTCCCATAAAGTTTCCTTCTGGTTGTTTTCGGAGGGTATTTCTTTTTCAGCATATTCTTAAGTGCATTCCCAAATGTCCTTTCTCAGGTTCCACTGAAACAGTGATTTCAAACTGCTCAGTCCAAAGAATTATTGAACTCTATGAGATAAATACCCACATCACAAAGCAGTTGCTCTAAGATATTCTGTCCAATTTTCATCGGAAGATGTTTCTATTCTCACCACAAGCCTCCGGCACTACTTAATATCCCTTCACAGATTTCTCACAGACAGAGTTTCCAATCTGGGCAATCTCGTGTAAGCTTTAACTCTCTGAAATGAATGTACTCCTGTATGTCCCCTGGTAACTTTTTCTCCAAATGGGATTACCCAACCCTCTATGAGAAGAAAAATATAACTGTGTCAGTGGAATACACACGTCACAAAGCAGCTCCAGGGAATCTTCTCTCCAGTATATGTCTGAAGATATTTCCGTATTCACCATAAGCCTCAAAGTGCTCCCGATATCCTTTAGCTGACTAACCTAAAACAGTGTTAGAATACTGCTCAATGAAAACAGAAGCTTAACTGCATGAGTGGAATTCACGTGACCTAGAATGGATTCACAGAAACGTTCCTTCAGGTTTTTATGGGGGGGTATTTCTTTCTCAGCATATTCTTAAGAGTTATTCCAAATGTCCTTTCTCAAGTTCCACAGAAACACTGATTTCAAACTGCTCTATCCAAAGAATGATTCAACTCTATGAGATGAATACACACATCACAAAGCAGTTGCTTCAAAAACTTCTCTCCAGTTTTCATCAGAAGACGTTTCCTTTCTCACCACAAGCCTCCGGGTGCCACTTAATATCCCTTTACAGATTCCTCAAAGACAGAGTTTCTAAACTGGGCAACGTAGTGTAAACTTTAACTCTCTGAAATGAATGCACAACTCAGAGAGCAGTTTCTTGGAACACATCTTTCTTTGTTTTATTTCAGGATTTTACACTTTTTGCCATAGTCTTCAAGGCACTGCAAAATATCACTTTATCAATTTTACAGGAACAGTTTTCAAACACTGCTTTATGAGAAAAGAGGTGTAACTCCCTCAGTGGAATGCACACATCATAAAGCAGTTTCTCCGAAAACTTTTCTTCACTTTTTATCTGAAGATATTTCCTCTTTACCCACAGGCCTGAATGTGTTCCTGAATGTCCCTTCGCCAATCCATCCATAGCGCCATTTGAAAAATGTTTATAAGAAGAAAAGTTTTTTCTATGTGAGATGAATAGACACATCTATCAAAAATCAGTTTCACAGAAATCTTCTTCCCAGTTTTTGTCTAAGGATATTTCCTTTTTCACCATAGCCGTATATATACTCACGAATGTCCCCTGGTAGCTTTTTCTCCAAATGGGATTCCCCAATCCTCTATGAGAAGAAAAGTATAATGCTGTGAGTGGAATGCACATGTAACAAAGTAGCCTCTCGTAAATCTTCTCTCAAGTTTCTATCTGAGGATATTTCCATTTTCACCGTAAGCCTCAAAGCCCTCCCGAGTATCCCTTCGCTGACTAACTTAAAACCGTGTTAGAATGCTGTTCAATGAAAACAGACACTTAACTGTGAGAGTGGAATCACGTGACCTAGAGCAGTTTCACAGAAAGTTTCCTTCTTTTTTTAACACAGGGTGTTTCTTTTTCAGAATATCTTAAGTGTGTTCCCAAATGTCCTTTCTCAGGTTCCACAGAAACAGTGATTTCAAACTGCTGAATTCAAAGGATGATTTAACTATTAGATGAATACACAGAGCACAAATCAGTTTCTCCAAAACCTTATTGCCAGTTTTCATCGGAGGATGTTTCCTTTCTTACTACAAGCCTCCAGACACCACTTAATATCCCTTCACACATTCCTCAAAGACAGATTTTCCAAACTGGGCAACGTATTGTAAGCTTTAACACTCTGAAATAAATGCACACGTCAGAGAGCAGTTTCTTGGACCACTTCTTTCTGGGTTTTCTTTCACGATATTTCACTTTTCCAAGTAGTCTTCAATGCGCTGCAAAATATCACATTTTCAGTTTTACAGGAAAAGTGTTCAAACATTGTCTAATGAGAAAAGAGCTATAACTCACTGAGTGGAATGCAAACATCACAAAGCAGTTTCTCAGAAAGATTCTCTCCAGTTTTTATCTGAAGATATCTCCTATTTAACCACAAACCTGAATGTGCTCCTGAATGTCCCTTCGTGAATCCATCCATGATGCAGTTTCAGGACTGCGTAATAGAAAGTTTTATCTATGTTAGGTGAATAGACATATCTATCACAAAGCAGTTTCACAGAAATCTTCTCTCCAGTTTGTGTCTGAGGACTTTTCGTTTTTCGTTAAAGCAGTGTATGTACTCCCAAATCTCCCCTGGTAGCTTTTTCTCCAAACGGGATTCCCCAATATTCTCCATGAAGAAAGTTATAACTATGTGAGTGGAATGCAAACGTCAGAAAGCAACTCTTCGGAAATCTTCTTTCCAGTTTCTATCTGAAGACATTGTTTTTTCACTGTAAGCCTCAAAGCGTTCCTGAATATCACTTCCCAGACTAAACAAAAACAGTGTTAGAATATTGCTGAATGAAAACAGAAGCTTTGCTGTGTGGGTGGAATTCAGATGACCTAGAGCAGTTTCACAGAAAGTTTCCTTCTGGTTCATTGAAGGGTATTGCTTTTTCAGCTTATTCTTAAGGGTGTTCCCAAATGTCCTTTCTCAGGTACCACAAAAACAGTGATTTCAAAATGCTCAATCCAAAGAATGATTTAGATCTATCACATGAATACACACATCATGAAGCAGTTGCTCTGAAGGTTTCTCTCCAGTATTCATTGGAAGTCGTTTCCTTTCTCACCACAAGCCTTGGGGCGTCACTTAATATCCCTTCACAGATTCCTCAAAGACAGAGATTCCAAACTGGGTAATGTAGTGTAAGCTTTAACTCTCTGAAATGAATGCACACGTTAAAGAGCAGTTTCTTGGAACGCTTCTTTCTGGGTTTTATTTCAGGATATTTCACTTTTCGCCATAGTCTGCAATGCACTACAAAATATCACTTTTTCAGTTTTCAGGAACAGTGTTCATACACGGCCTTAAGAGAAAAGAGGTCTAACTCCCTGAGTGAAATGCACCTATCACAACTCAGTTTCTCAGAAAGCTTCTCTCCAATTTTTATCTGAAGATATCTCCTATTTCCCCACAGGCCTGACTGTGCTACCGAATGTCCATTCGCGAATCCATCCATGACACAGTTTCAAAACTGCGTAATAGAAAGAAAGTTTTATCTATGTGTGATAAATAGACATATCTATGACAAAGCAATTTCTCAGAAATCTTTTTTCCAGTTTTTGTCTTAGGATATTTCCTTTTTCACCATAGCCATCTATATACACCTAAATGTCCCCTAGTAGCTTTTTCTTCAAAAGGGATTCCTCAATACTCTTTGAGAAGAAAAATAAAAATTTGAGTGGAATGCACACGTCACAAAGCAGCCTCTTGGAAATCTTCTCTCAAGTTACTATCTGAACATATTACCGTTTTCACCATAAGCCTCAAAGCACTCCTGAATATCCCTTAACTGACTAACCTAAAAGTGTGTTAGAATACTGCTGAATGAAATAACAAGCTAAACTGTGTGAGTGGACTTCACGTGACCTAGATCAGATTCACAGCAAGTTTCCTTCTGGTTTTTATTGGAGGATATTTCTTTTTCAGCATATTCTTAAGAGCGTTCCCAAATGTCCTTTCTCAGTTTCCACAGAAACAGTGATTTCAAACTGCTAAGTGTAAAGAATGATTTAACTCTATGAGATGAATACACACATCACAAAGCAGTTGGTCCGAAAGCTTCTCTCCAGTTTTCATTGGAAGACCTTTCCTTTCTCACCACAAGCCTCTGGTCGCCACATAATATCCCTTCACAGATTCCTGAAAGACAGAGTTTCCTAACTGGGCAACGTATTGTAAGCTTTAACTCTCTGAAATGAATGGACACGTCAGAGAGCAGTTTCTTGGAACGCTTCCTTCTGGGTTTTATTTCTGCATATATCAATTTTTGCCATAGTCTTCAATGTGCTGCAAAATATAAGTTTTTCAGTTTTACAGGAACAGTGTTCAAACACTGCCTTGTGAGAAAAGAGGTATAATGCCCTAAGTTGAATGCACAAATCACAAAGCAGTTTCTCAGAAAGCTTCTTTCCAGTTTTCATCACAAGACGTTTCCTTTCTCACCACAAGCCTCCGGGGTCCATGTAATATCACTTCCCAGATTCCTCAAAGACCGAGTTTCCAAACTGGGCAACATAGTGTAAGCTTTAACTCTCTGAAATGAATGCACACATCAGAAAGCAGCTTCTTGAAATGCTTCTTTCTCGGTTTTATTTCCAGATACTTCACTTTACGCCATAGTCCTAAATGGGATGCCAAATATCACTTTATCAGTTTTACAGGAATAGTGTTCAAACACTGCCTTATGAGAAAAGAGGTATAACACCCTGAGTGGAATGCACACCACAAAAAGCAGTTTCTCTCCAGTTTCTATCTGAAGATAACTCCTATTTCTTCACAGGCCTGAATGTGCTCCCAGGAGTCCAATCGCAAATCCATCCATGACACAGATTCAAAACAGCGTAATAGAAAGAAAGTTTTATCCATGTAAGATGAAAAGACATGTCTATCATTAAGCAGTTTCTCAGGGAGCTTCTTTCCATTATTTGTCTGAGGATATTTCCTTTTTCATCATAGCCATCCACATAGTCTCGAATGTCCCCTGGCAACTTTTCTCCAAGCGAGATTTCCCAACCCTCTATGAGAAGAAAAGTATAACTCTGTGAGTGGAATGCACACATCACAAAGCAGCTCCTTGGAAATCTTCTCTCCAGTTTCTCTCTGAAGATATTTCCATTATAACTGTAAGCTTCAAAGCTCTACAGAGTATCCCTTAGCTGACTAACCTAAAGCAGTGTTAGAATACTGCTCAATGAAAGCAAAAGCTGCACTTTGCGTGTGGACTTCAAGTGACTTAGAGCAGTTTCAAAGAACGTTTCCTTCTGGTTTTTATCAGAGGGTATTTCTTTTTCAGCATATTCTTTTTTTTTTTTTTTTTTTTTTTTTTTTTTTTTTTTTGAGACGGAGTCTCGCTCTGTCGCCCAGGCTGGAGTGCAGTGGCTGGATCTCAGCTCACCGCAAGCTCCGCCTCCCGGGTTTACGCCATTCTCTCGCCTCAGCCTCCCGAGTAGCTGGGACTACAGGCATCCGCCATCTCGCCCGGCTAATTTTTTGTATATTTTAGTAGAGACGGGGTTTCACCGTGTTAGCCAGAATGGTCTCGATCTCCTGACCTCGTGATCCGCCCGTCTCGGCCTCCCAAAGTGCTGGGATTACAGGCTTGAGCCACCGCGCCCGGCCTTCAGCATATTCTTAAGAGCGTTCCCAAATGTCCTTTCTCAGATTGCACAGAAACAGTGATTTCAAACTGCTCAATCCAAAGAATGATTTAAAACTATGAGATGAATACAAACATCCCAAAGCAGTTGCTCTGAAAGCTTCTCTCCAGTTTTCATTGGAAAACGTTTTCTTTCTCACCAAAGGCCTCTGGGTGCCACTTAATATCCCTTCACAGATTCCTCTAAGACAGAGTTTCCAAACTGGGCAATGTAGTGTAAGCATTAACTCTCTGAAATGAATACACACGTCAGAGAGCAGTTCCTTGGAACTCCTCATTCTGAGGTTTATTTCAAGATATTTCACTCTTTGTTATACTTTACAATATGCTGCAAAATATCATTTTTCAGGATTACAGGAACAGTGGTCAAACATTGCCTTATGAAAAAAGAGGTATAACTCTCTGATTGGAATGCACACATCACAAAGCAGTTTCCCAGAAAGCTTCTCTCCAGTTTTTATCTGAAGATATCTCCTTTCTCCCCACAGGCCTGAATGTGCTCCCGAATGTCCCTTCGCGAATCCGTCCATGACACAGTTTCAAAACTGCGTAATAGAAAGAAAGTTTTATCTATGTGAGATCAATAGACATATCTATCACAAAGCAGTTTCACAGAAAGCTTCTTTCCAGTTTTAGTCTGAGGATATTTCCTTTTTCACCGAACCCATCCATATACTCCCGAATGTCCACTGTTAGCGTTTTGTCCAAGCTTGATTCCCCAATCCTGTATGAGAAGAAAAGTATAACTCCATTCATGGAATGCACACATCACAAAGCAGTTTCTCAGAAAGCTTCTCTCCAGTTTTTATCTGAAGATATCTCCTATTTCCCCACAGGCCAGAATGTGCTCCCAAATGTCCATTCGCAAATCCGTCCATGGCGCAGTTTCAAAACTGCGTAATAGAATGAAAGTTTTATCTATGTGAGTGGAATAAACCTATCTATCACAAAGCAGTTTAACAGAAAGCTTCTTTCCTGTTTTTGTCCGAGGATAATTCCTTTTTCACCATAGCCGTCCATATACTCCAGAATGTCCCCTGGTAGCATTTTCTCCAAGTGGAATTCCCAATCGTCTATGAGAAGAAAAGTATATCTCTGTGAATGGAATGCAGATGTCACAAAACAGCTCCTCGGAAATCTTCTCGCCAGTTTCTATCTGAAGATATGTCCGTTTTCACGGTAAGCCTCCAACCACTCCCTAGTATCACTTCACAGATAAACCAAAAACAGTGTTAGAATACCGTTCAATGAAAACAGAAGTTTAACTGTGTGAGTGGACCTCACTTGACCTAGAGCAGTTTCACAGAAAGTTTCCTTCGGGTTTTTATGGGAAGGTATATCTTTTTCAGCATATTCTTAAGAGCGGTCTGAAATGTCCTTTATCAGGTTCCACAGAAACAGTGATTTCAAACAGGTCAATCCAAAGAATGATTATACTCTATAAGATGAATACACACATCACAAACCAGTTGCTCTGAAAACTTCTCTCCAGTTTTCAGCTTAAGACATTTCCTTCCTCATCACACGCCTCCAGGTGACACTTAATATCTTTTCACAGATTCCTCAAAGACAGGGTTTCCAAACTGGGCAATGTAGTGTAAGCTTTAGCTATCTGAAATGAATGCACACGTCAGAGAGCAGGTTCTTGGAATGCTTCTTTCTGGGTTTTATTTCAGGATATTTCACTTTTCTTCACAGTCTTCAATGCACTGCAAAATATCAGATTTTCAGTTTTACAGGAAGAGTGTTCAAACACTGCCTTATGAGAAAAGGGGTATAACACCCTGAGTGGAATGCACTCATCACAAAGCAGTTTCTCAGAAAGCTTCTCTCCAGTTTTTATCTCAAGATACTTCCTATTTCCCCACAGGCCTGAATGTACTCCCGAATGTCCCTTCACGAATCCGTTCATGACGGAATTTCAAAACAGTGTAATAGAAAAAAAGTTTTATATATGTGAGTTGAATAGACATATCTATCACAAACAGTTTCTCAGAAAGCTTCTTTCCAGTTTTTGTTTGAGGATATTTCCTTTTCCACCATAGCCATCCATATACTCCGGAATGTCCCCTGGTAGCATTTTCACCAAACAGGATTCTCCAATACTCTATGAGAAGAAAAGTATAATTCGGTGAGTGGAATGCAAACGTCACAAAACAGCTTCCGGAAATCTTCTATCTGGTATCTATCTGAAGATATTTCCATTTTCACCATAAGCCTCAAAGTGCTCTCGAGTATCCCTTTGCTGAATAAATAAAACAGTGTTAGAACACTACTCAATGAAAACAGAACCTTATCAGTGTGAGTGGATTTCACGTGACCTAGAGCAGTATCACAGAAACTTTCTTTTTGTTTTTTATCGGAGGGTATTTCTTTTTCAGCATATTCTAAAGAGCAGTTCCAAATGTCCTTTCTCAGGTCCCACAGAAAGCATGATTTCAAACTACTCAATCCAAAGAAGACTTTAACTCTATGAGATGCATACGCACATCACAAAGCAGTTGCTCCAAAAGCTTCTCTCCAGTTTTCATCAGAAGAGGTTTCCTTTCTCACCACAAGCCTCCAGGCGCCACTTAATATCCCTTCACAGATTCCTCAAAGACAGAGTTTCCAAACTGGGCAACGTGGTGTAAGCTTTAATTCTCTGAAATGAATGCACATGTCAGAGAGCTGTTTCTTCGAATCCCTCTTTCCAGGTTTTATTTCAGGATATTTCACTTTTCACAATAGTCTTCAATGTGCTGCAAAATATCACTTTTTCAGTTTTACAGGAATAGTGTTCAAACACTGCCTTACGAAAAAAGAGGTATAACTCCCTCCATGGAATGCACACATCATAAAGCAGTTTCTCAGAAAGCTTCTCTCTGGTTTTTATCTGAAGATATTTCCTATTTCCCCACAGGGCTGTATGTGTTCCCGAATGTCCCTTCCCGAATCTGTCCATGATGCCGTTTCAAAACTGTGTAATAGAAATGAAGTTTTATCTATGTGAGATGAATAGACATATCTATCACAAAGCAGTTTCACAGAAAACTTCCCTCCAGTTTTTGTCTGAGGATATTTCCTTTTTCACCATAGTCATCCATATATTCCTAAATGTCCCCTAGTAGCTTTTTCTCCAAACGGGATTCCCCAATCCTCTAAGAGAAGAAAAGTATGGCTCTGTGAGTGAAATGCACACCTGACAAAGCAGCTCCTTGGAATTCTTCTCTCCGGTATCTATCTGAAGATATTTCTGATTTCACTGTAAGCCTCAAAGCACTCCCGAGTATCCCTTAGCTGTCTAACCTAAAACAGTGTTGGAATACTGCTCAATGGAAACAGAAGCTCAATGGGACGAGTGGAATTCGCGACACTTGAAGCAGTTTCATAGAAAGTTTCCTTCTGGTCTTTATTGGAGGGTATTTCTTTTTCAGCATATTGTTAAGAGCATTCGCAAATGTCTTTTCTCAGGTTCCACAAAAACAGTGATTTCAAACTGCTAAATCCAAAGAATGATTTAACTCAACCAGATGAATACACACATCTCAAAGCAGTTACTCATAAAGCTTCTCTCCAGTGTTCATCGGAAGACGTTTCCTTTCTCACCACAAGCCTCCGGGCGCCACTAAATATACCTTCACAGATTCCTCTAAGACAGAGTTTCCAAACTGGGCAACGTAGTGTAAGCTTTATCTCTCTGAAATGAATGAACACGTCAGAGAGTGGTTTCTTGGAATGCTTCTTTCTGGGTTTTATTTCAGGATATTTCCATTTTCAACATAGTCTTCAATGTGGTGCAAAATATCACTTTTTCAGTTTTACAGGAACAGTGTTCAAACACTGCCTTACGAGAAAAGAGGTATAACTCCCTAAGTGGAATGCACACATCACAAAGCAGTTTATCAGAAAGCTTCTCACCAGTTTTTATCTGAAGATATCTCCTATTTCCCCACAGATGTGAATGTGCTCCCAAATGTCCCTTCGTGAATCCATCCATGATGCAGTTTCAAAACTAAATGACAGAAAGAAAGTTCTATCTATGCGAGATGAATAGATATATCTGTCACAAAGCAGTTTCAGAGAAATCTTCTTTCCAAGATTTGTCTGAGGATATTTCCTTTTTCACCATAGCCATCCATATACTCCCTAATGTCCCTGCTAGCATTTACTCAAAACGGGATTCCCCAATCTTCTATGAGAAGAAAAGTGTAACTCTGTGAGTGGAATGCACACATCAGAAAGTTGCTCCTCAGGAATATTCTCTCTGGTATCTCTCTGAAGATATTTCCATTTTCACCAGAAGCCTTAAAGTGCTCCATTGTATCCCTTGGCTGACTAACCTAAAAGAGTGTGAGAATACTGCTCAATGAAAACAGAAGCTTAACTGTGTGAGTGGAATTCACATGACCTATAGCAGTTTAAAAGAATGTTTCCTTCTGGTTTTTATCGGAGGATATTTCTTTTTCAGCATAGTTTTAAGATTGTTCCCAAATATCCTTTCTCAGGTTTCACAGAAACAGTGATTTCAAACTGTTTAATCCAAAGAATGATTTAACTCTATGAGATGAATACACACAACACAAAGCAGTTGCTCCAAAAGCTTGTCTCCAGTTTCCATTGGAAGACATGTCCTTTCTCAACACAAGCCTCCCTGCACCACTAAATATTCCTTCACAGTTTCCTCCAAGGCAGAGTTTCCAAACTGGGCAATGTAGTGTAAGCTTTAGCTTCTGAAATGAATGTGAACATCAGAGAGCACTTTCTTGGAATGCTTCTTTCTGGGTTTTATTTCAGGATATTTCACTTTTTACCATAGTGTTCAATGCGCTGCAAAATATCACTTTTTCAGTTTTACAGGAACAGTGTTCAAACACTGCCTTATGAAAAAAGAAGTTTAACTCTCTGAGTGGAGTGCACACATCCCAAAGCAGTTTCTCAGAAAGCTTCTCTCCAGATATTATCTGAAGTTATATCCTTTTTCACAGTATGGTTGAACGTGCTCCCGAATGTCCCTACACGAATCCGTCCATGATGAAGTTTCAAAACTGCATAATAGAAAGAAAATTTTATTTATGTGAGATGAAAAGACATATCTATCACAAAGTAGTTTCACAGAAAGCTTGTTTCCAGTTTTTGTCTGAGGATATTTCCTTTCTCACCATACCCATCCATACACTCCCTAATCTTCCCTCATAGATTTTTCTCCAAGCAAGGTGCCCCAATCCTGTATGAGAAGAAAAGTATAACTCTGTGAATGGAATGCACATGTAACAAAGCAACTCCTCAGAAATCTCTCCAGTATCTATCTGAAGATATTTCCGTTTTCACTGTAAGCCCCAAAGTGCACCCGAGTGTCCCTTAGCTGGCTAACCTAAAACAGTGATAGAATACTGCTCAATGAAATCAGAAGCTTAACACTGTGAATGAAATTCACATAACCTAGAGCAGTTTCACAGAAAGTTTCCTTCTGGTTATTATTGGGGGGTATTTCTTTTTCAGCATATTCTTAATAGTGTTCCCAAATGTCCTTGCTCAGCTTCACAGAAACAGTGATTTCAAACTGCTCAATCCAAAGAATGATTTATCTATATATGAGATGGATAAACACATCACAAAGAAGTTGCTCCAAAAGCTTCTCTCCTGTTTTCATTGGAAGACGTTTCCTTTCTCACCACAAACTTCCAGGCGCCACTTAATATCCCTTCACAGATTCCTCAAAGACAGAGTTTCTAAACTGGGCAATGTAGTGTAAGCTTTAACTCTCTGAAATGAATGCACACGTCAGAGAGAAGTTTCTTGGAATGCTTCTTTCTGGGTTTTATTTCTATATTTCACTTTTCTCCATAGTCTTCAATACGCTGCAAAAATCACTTTTTCAGTTTTACAGGAACAGTGTTCAAACACTGCCTTAGGAGAAAAGAGGTATAACTCCCTCAGTGGAATGCACACATCACAAAGTAGTTTCTCAGAAAGCTTCTGTCCAGTTTTTATTGGAAGATATCTCCTATTTTCCCTAAGGCCCGAATGTGCTCTTGAATGTTCCTTCATGAATCCGTCCATGTAGCAGTTTCAAAACTGCATAAGAGAAAGAAAGTTTTATCTATGTGAGATGAATAGACATATTTATCATAAAGAAGTTTTACAGAAAGTTTCTTTCCAGTTTTTGTCTGAGGATATTTCCTTTTTCACTATAGACGTCCATATACTCCCGAATGCCCCTGGTAGCATTTTCTCCAAACGGGATTATGCAATCCTCTATGAGAAGAAAAGTATACATTTGTGACCGGAATGCACACGTCACCAAGCAGCTCCTCAGAAATCTTCTCTACAGTATCTATCTGAAGTTATTTCCGTTTTCACTAGAAACCTCAAACCACTACCGAGCATCACTTCGTAGACTAAAGTAAAACATTGTTAGAATACTGCTCAATGAAAACAGAAGCTTCACTGTGTGAGTGTAATTCTCGGGACCTAGAGCAGTTTCACATAAAGTTTCCATCTGGATTTTATCAGAGAGTATTAGTTTTTCAGCATATTCTTAAGAGCGTTCCCAAATGTCCTTTCTCAGCTTCCACAGAAACAGTGATTTCAAACTGCTCAATCTAAAGAATCATTTAACTGTATGAGATGAATGCACACATCACAAATCAGTTGCTCCAAAAGCTTCTCTCCAGTTTTCATCGGAAAACATTTCCTTTCTCACCACAAGCCTCCGGGTGAAACTTAATATGCCTTCACAGATTCCTCAAAGACAGAGTTTCCAAACTGGGCAGTGTACTGTAACCTTTAACTCTCTGAAATGAATGCACACGTTAGAGAGCAGTTTCTTGGAACTCTTCTTTCTGGGTTTTATTTCAGGATATTCACTTTTCGCCATAGTCTTCAATGCGCTGCAAAATGTCACTTTTTCAGTTTTACAGGAGCAGTGTTCAAACACTGCCTGATGAGAAAGAGGTAAATCTCCCTGAGTGGAATGCAGACATCACAAAGCAGTTTCTCAGAAAGCTTCTCTACAGTTTTTATCTGAAGATATTTCCTACTTCTGCACAGGCCAGAATGTGCTCCCGAATGTCCCTTTGCGAATACGTTGATGACGCAGTTTCAAAACTGCGTAATAGAAGGAATGTTTTATCTATGCGAGATGAATAGACATATCTATCCCAAAGCAGTTTCTCAGAAAACATATTTCCAGTTTTTGTCTGAGGATATTTCCTTTATCAAAATAGCCATCCATATGATCCTGAATGTCCCCTGGTAGTGTTTTCTCCAAACGGGATTTCCCAATTCTCTATGAAAAGAAAAGTATAAATCTGTGGCTGGAATGCACAAGTCACAAAGCAGCTCCTCGGAAATCTTCTCTCCTGTATCTACCTGTAGATATCTACGTTTTCACCATGAGACTCAAAATTCTCCCGAGTATTCCTTAGCTGACTAACCTGAAACGGTGTTATAATACGGCTCAATGAAAACAGAAGCTTAATTCTGTGAGGTGAATTCACCTGACCTAGAACAGTTACACAGAAAGTTTCCTTCTGCTATTTATCAGAGGATATTTATTTTTCAAATTATTCTTAAGAGCGTTCCCAAATGTCCTTTGTCATGTTCCACAGAAATAGTGATTTCATACTGCTTAATCCAAAGAATGATTAACTCTATGAGATGAATACACACATCACAAAGCAGTTGCTTCGAAAGTTTCTCTCCAGATTTCATCAGAAAACGTTTCCTTTCTCACCACAGGCCTCCAGGAGCCACGTAATATCCCTTCACAGATTCCTCAAAGAGAGAGTTTTCAAATTGGGGAACGTAGGGCACACTCTAACTCTGTTAAATGAATGGACACGTTGGAGAGCAGTCTTTTGGAACGCTTCCTTCTGGGTTTTATTTCAGGACATTTCACTTTTCGCCACAGTCTTCCATGCATGGCAAAATATCACTTTTTCAACTTTACATGAACAGTGTTCAAACACTGCCATATGAGAAAAGAGGTATAACTCGCTGAGTGGAATGTGCACATCACAATGCAGTTACATAGAAAGCTTCTCCCCAGTTTTTATCTGAAGATACGTCCTATTTTTGCACAGGCCTGAAAGTGCTCCTGAATGTCCCTTCGTGAATCAGTCCATGATGCAGTTTCAAAACTGCATAAAGAAAGAAATTTTTATCTATGTGAGATGAATAGACATATCTATCACAAAGCAGTTTCACAGAAAGCTTCTTTCCAGTTTTTGTCTGATGACATTTCCTTTTTCACCATAGCTGTCCATATACTCCCGAATGTCCTCTGGTAGTTTTTTCTCCAAACTTGATTCCCCAGTCCTCTCTGAAAAGAAATGTATAGCTCTGTGAGTGGAATGAACACATCACAAAGCAGCTCCTTGGTAATCTTCTCTCCATTATCTATCTGAAGATATTTCCGTGTTCACCGGAACCCGCAAAGTGCTCCCGAGTATCCCTTAGCTGAATAACCTAAAACAGTGCTAGAATACTGTTCAATGAAACAGAAGCTGAACTGTGTGAGTGGACTTCACGTGACCTAGAGCAGTTTCACAGAAAGTTTCCTTCTGATTTTTATCGGAAAGTTTTCTTTTTAGCATATTCTTAAGAGCATTCCCAAATGTCCTTTCTCAGGTTTCACAGAAATGGTGATGTCTAACTTCTCAATCCAAAGAATTATTTAACTCTATGAGATGAATACACACATCACAAAGCAGTTGCTCTGAAAACTTCTCTCCAGTTTTCTTCGGAAGACGATTCCTTTGACACCACAAGCCTCTGGGTGCCACTTAATGTCCCTTCATAGATTCCTCAAAGACAGTTTTTCCAAACTGGTCAATGTACTATAGGCTTTAACTCTCTAAAAATAATGCACACGTCTGAAAGTAGTTTCTTGGAATGCTTTTTTCTGGGTTTTATTTCAGGATATTTCACTTTTTGCCATAGACTTCTAAGCAATGCAAAATATCACTTTTTCAGTTTTACAGGATCAGTGTTCAAACACTGTCTTATGAGAAAAGAGGTATAACTCCATTAGGGCAATGCACACATCAAAAAGCAGTTTCTTAGAAAGCTTCTCTCCATTTTTTATCTGAAGATAGCTCCTATTCCCCACAGGCCAGAATGTGCTCCTGAATGTCCCTTCACGAATCCATCCATGATGCAGTTTCAAAACTGTGTAATAGAAAGAAAGTTTTATCTATGTGAGATGAATAGACATATCTATCACAAAGCATTTTCAAAGATAGCTTCTTTTCTATTTTTGTCTGAGTATGTTTCCTTTTCCACCATAGCCTTCCATATAATCCCAAATGTCTCCTGGAAGTTTTTTCTCCAAACGGGATTCCCCAATCCTCTATGAGGAGAAAAGCATAAATCTGTGAGTGGAATGCACACGTCAGAAAGCAGCTCCTCAGAAATCTTCTATCAAGTATCTATCTGAAGGTATTTTCATTTACACTGTAAGCCTCAAACCACTCCCGAGTATCACTTCGTTGACTAAACAAAAACAGTGTTAAAATACTGCTCAATGAGGACAGAAATTTAACTGTGTGAACGGACTTCTCATGACCTAGAGCAGTTTCACAGTAAGTTTCCTTTTGGTTTTTAATGGAGGGTATTTCTTTTTCAGCATATTCTTAGTAGCATTCCAAAATGTCCTCTCTCAGTTTCCACAGAAACAGTGATTTCAAACTGCTCAATCCAAAGAGTGATTTAACTCTATGATATGAATACACACATCACAAAGCAGTTGTTGCAAAAGCTTCTCTAAAGTTTTGATCGGAAGACGTTTCCTTTCTCACCACAAGCCTCCGGGCACTACCAAATATCCCTTTACAGATTCCTCAAAGACAGAGTTTACAAACTGGACAAAGTAGTGTAAGCTTTAACTCTCTGAAATGAATGCACACGTCCGAGAGCAGTTTCCTGGAATGCTTCTTTCTGGATTTTATTTCATGATATTTCACTTTTCGCCATAGAGTTTCATGTGCTGCAAAATATCACTTTTTCAGTTTTACAGGAATAGTGTTGAAACACTGCCTTACGAGAAAAGAGGTATAACCCCCTGAGTGGAATGAGCACATCACAAAGCAGTTTCTCAGAAAGCTTCTCTCCAGGTTCTCTCTGAAGATATCTCCTATTTCCCCACAAGACTGAATGTGTGCCCAAAAGTCTCTTCGTGAATCTGTCCATGACGCTGTTTAAAAACTGCATAATAGAAAGAAAGTTTTATCTATGTAATATGAAAAGACATATCTATTACAAAGCAAGTCACAAAAAACTTCTTTCCATTATTTGTTAGAGGATATTTCCTTTTTTACCATTGCCATCCAAATATTCCCGATTGTTCCCTGGTAGCTATTTCTAAAAACGGGATTCCCCAGTCTTCTATGAGAAGAAAGTATAACTCTGTGAGTGGAATGCACACGTCACAAATCAGCTCCTCGGAAATCTTCTCTCCAGTATCTATCTGAAGATATTTCCATTTTCACCATAAGCCTCAAAGCACTCCCGAGTATCGTTTAACTGACTAACCTAAAACAGTGTAAGAATATTGCCAAATGAAAACAGAAACTTACCTGTGCGAGTGGAATTCAAGTGACCTACAGAAGTTTCACAGAGAGTTTCCTCCTGGTTTTCACCCGAGGGTATTTCTTTTTCAACATATTCTTAAGAGCGGTCCCAAATGTCCTTTCTCAGGTTCCACAGAAACAGTGACTTCAAACTGTTCAAATTAAAGAATGATTTAATTATATGAGATGAATACATGCATCACAAAGCAGTTGTTCTGGAACCTTCTCTCCAGTTTTCATCAGAAGACGTTTTCTTTCTCACCACCTGCTTCCGCGCACCACTTAATAATCCTTCACAGATTCCTCAAAGACAATTTCCAAAGTGGAAAACGTAGTGTAAGCTTTAACTCTCTTGCATGAATGCACACGTCAGAGAGCACTTTCTTGGAATCCATCTTTCTGGGTTTTATTTCAGGATATTTCAATTTTCGCCATAGTTTTCAATGTGCTGCAAAATATCACTTTTTCAGATTTACAGGAACAGTTTTCAAACACTGCCTTATGAGGAAAGAGGTATAAGTCCCTGAGTGGAATGCACACATCACAAAGCAGTTTCTCTGAAAGCTTCTCTCCATTTTTTATTTGAAGATATCTCCTATTTCTCCACAGGCCTGAATGTGCTCCCGAACATCCTTTGCAAATCTATCCATGACGCAGTTTCAAAACTGTGTAATAGAAAGAATGTTTTATCTATGTGAAATGAATAGACATACCTATCACAATGCAGTTTCACAGAAAGCTTCTTTACAGTTTTTGTCTGAGGATATTTCCTTTTTCACTTTTGATGTCCATATACTCCAGAACTTCCCTGGTAGTGTTTTCTCCAAGCGGAATTCCCCAATACTCTATGAGAAGAAAAGCATAACTGTGTGAGTGGAATGCACACGTCACAAAGCAGCTTCTCGGAAAAGTTCTCTCCAGTTTCTATCTGAAGATATTTCCATTTTCACCGTAACCCTCAAACCACTCCCGAGTATCATTTTGCAGACTAAACAAAAACAGTGTTAGAATATTTCTCAATGAAAACAGAAGCTTGACTGTGGGAGTGGACTTCATGTGACCTAGAGCAGTTTCACAGAAAGTCTCCTTCTGGTTTTTATGGGAAGGTATTTTTTTAAAGCATATTACTAAGAGCATTTCTAAATGTCCTTTCTCAGGTTAAACAGAAACAGTGATTTCAAACTGCTCAATGCAAAGAAAGATTTAAATCTATGAGATGAATACACACATCAAAAAGCAGTTCCTCCAAAAGCTTCTCTCCAGTTTTCTTGGGGAGACGTTTCCTTTCTCACCACAAGCCTCCGGGCGCCACTTAATATCCTTTCACAGATTCCTCAAAGACAGAGTTTCCAAACTGGGCAACGTACTGTAAGCTTTAACACTCTGACATGAATGCACACGTCAGAGAGCAGTTTATTGGAACGCTTCTTTCTGTGTTTTATTTCAGGATATTTCACTTTTCGGCATAGTCCTCAATGCACTGCAAAATTACATTTTTTCGGTTTTACATGAACTTTGTTCAAGCACTGGCTTATGAGAAAAGAGGTATAACTCCATTAGGGCAATGCACACATCAAAAAGCAGTTTCTTAGAAAGCTTCTCTCCATTTTTTATCTGAAGATAGCTCCTATTCCCCACAGGCCAGAATGTGCTCCTGAATGTCCCTTCACGAATCCATCCATGATGCAGTTTCAAAACTGTGTAATAGAAAGAAAGTTTTATCTATGTGAGATGAATAGACATATCTATCACAAAGCATTTTCAAAGATAGCTTCTTTTCTATTTTTGTCTGAGTATGTTTCCTTTTCCACCATAGCCTTCCATATAATCCCAAATGTCTCCTGGAAGTTTTTTCTCCAAACGGGATTCCCCAATCCTCTATGAGGAGAAAAGCATAAATCTGTGAGTGGAATGCACACGTCAGAAAGCAGCTCCTCAGAAATCTTCTATCAAGTATCTATCTGAAGGTATTTTCATTTACACTGTAAGCCTCAAACCACTCCCGAGTATCACTTCGTTGACTAAACAAAAACAGTGTTAAAATACTGCTCAATGAGGACAGAAATTTAACTGTGTGAACGGACTTCTCATGACCTAGAGCAGTTTCACAGTAAGTTTCCTTTTGGTTTTTAATGGAGGGTATTTCTTTTTCAGCATATTCTTAGTAGCATTCCAAAATGTCCTCTCTCAGTTTCCACAGAAACAGTGATTTCAAACTGCTCAATCCAAAGAGTGATTTAACTCTATGATATGAATACACACATCACAAAGCAGTTGTTGCAAAAGCTTCTCTAAAGTTTTGATCGGAAGACGTTTCCTTCTCACCACAAGCCTCCGGGCACTACCAAATATCCCTTTACAGATTCCTCAAAGACAGAGTTTACAAACTGGACAAAGTAGTGTAAGCTTTAACTCTCTGAAATGAATGCACACGTCCGAGAGCAGTTTCCTGGAATGCTTCTTTCTGGATTTTATTTCATGATATTTCACTTTTCGCCATAGAGTTTCATGTGCTGCAAAATATCACTTTTTCAGTTTTACAGGAATAGTGTTGAAACACTGCCTTACGAGAAAAGAGGTATAACCCCCTGAGTGGAATGAGCACATCACAAAGCAGTTTCTCAGAAAGCTTCTCTCCAGGTTCTCTCTGAAGATATCTCCTATTTCCCCACAAGACTGAATGTGTGCCCAAAAGTCTCTTCGTGAATCTGTCCATGACGCTGTTTAAAAACTGCATAATAGAAAGAAAGTTTTATCTATGTAATATGAAAAGACATATCTATTACAAAGCAAGTCACAAAAAACTTCTTTCCATTATTTGTTAGAGGATATTCCTTTTTTACCATTGCCATCCAAATATTCCCGATTGTTCCCTGGTAGCTATTTCTAAAAACGGGATTCCCCAGTCTTCTATGAGAAGAAAGTATAACTCTGTGAGTGGAATGCACACGTCACAAATCAGCTCCTCGGAAATCTTCTCTCCAGTATCTATCTGAAGATATTTCCATTTTCACCATAAGCCTCAAAGCACTCCCGAGTATCGTTTAACTGACTAACCTAAAACAGTGTAAGAATATTGCCAAATGAAAACAGAAACTTACCTGTGCGAGTGGAATTCAAGTGACCTACAGAAGTTTCACAGAGAGTTTCCTCCTGGTTTTCACCCGAGGGTATTTCTTTTTCAACATATTCTTAAGAGCGGTCCCAAATGTCCTTTCTCAGGTTCCACAGAAACAGTGACTTCAAACTGTTCAAATTAAAGAATGATTTAATTATATGAGATGAATACATGCATCACAAAGCAGTTGTTCTGGAACCTTCTCTCCAGTTTTCATCAGAAGACGTTTTCTTTCTCACCACCTGCTTCCGCGCACCACTTAATAATCCTTCACAGATTCCTCAAAGACAATTTCCAAAGTGGAAAACGTAGTGTAAGCTTTAACTCTCTTGCATGAATGCACACGTCAGAGAGCACTTTCTTGGAATCCATCTTTCTGGGTTTTATTTCAGGATATTTCAATTTTCGCCATAGTTTTCAATGTGCTGCAAAATATCACTTTTTCAGATTTACAGGAACAGTTTTCAAACACTGCCTTATGAGGAAAGAGGTATAAGTCCCTGAGTGGAATGCACACATCACAAAGCAGTTTCTCTGAAAGCTTCTCTCCATTTTTTATTTGAAGATATCTCCTATTTCTCCACAGGCCTGAATGTGCTCCCGAACATCCCTTTGCAAATCTATCCATGACGCAGTTTCAAAACTGTGTAATAGAAAGAATGTTTTATCTATGTGAAATGAATAGACATACCTATCACAATGCAGTTTCACAGAAAGCTTCTTTACAGTTTTTGTCTGAGGATATTTCCTTTTTCACTTTTGATGTCCATATACTCCAGAACTTCCCTGGTAGTGTTTTCTCCAAGCGGAATTCCCCAATACTCTATGAGAAGAAAAGCATAACTGTGTGAGTGGAATGCACACGTCACAAAGCAGCTTCTCGGAAAAGTTCTCTCCAGTTTCTATCTGAAGATATTTCCATTTTCACCGTAACCCTCAAACCACTCCCGAGTATCATTTTGCAGACTAAACAAAAACAGTGTTAGAATATTTCTCAATGAAAACAGAAGCTTGACTGTGGGAGTGGACTTCATGTGACCTAGAGCAGTTTCACAGAAAGTCTCCTTCTGGTTTTTATGGGAAGGTATTTTTTTAAAGCATATTACTAAGAGCATTTCTAAATGTCCTTTCTCAGGTTAAACAGAAACAGTGATTTCAAACTGCTCAATGCAAAGAAAGATTTAAATCTATGAGATGAATACACACATCAAAAAGCAGTTCCTCCAAAAGCTTCTCTCCAGTTTTCTTGGGGAGACGTTTCCTTTCTCACCACAAGCCTCCGGGCGCCACTTAATATCCTTTCACAGATTCCTCAAAGACAGAGTTTCCAAACTGGGCAACGTACTGTAAGCTTTAACACTCTGACATGAATGCACACGTCAGAGAGCAGTTTATTGGAACGCTTCTTTCTGTGTTTTATTTCAGGATATTTCACTTTTCGGCATAGTCCTCAATGCACTGCAAAATTACATTTTTTCGGTTTTACATGAACTTTGTTCAAGCACTGGCTTATGAGAAAAGAGGCATAACTCTCTGAGTGTAATGTACACATAACAAGCCACTTTCTCAGAAAGCTTCTCTCCAGTTTTTTTCTGAAGATATTTCCTATATCCCCACAGGCGTGAATGTGCTCCTGAATGTCCCTTCGCGAATCCGTCCATGATGCAGTTTCAAAACTGTGTAATAGAAAGATTTATCTACATGAAATGAATACATATATCTATCACAAAGAAGTTTCACAGAAAGCTTCTTTCCAGTTTTTGTCTGAGGACATTTCCTTTTTCACTGTAGCCCTCCAAGTACTACCGAATGTCCCCTGGTAGCATTTTCTCCAAGAGGGATTCCCCAATACTCTCTGAGAAGAAAAGTTTAACTCTGTGTGTGGAATGCACATGTCACAAAGCAGTGTTTGAACACTTTTCCTGTAAAACTGAAAAAGTGATATTTTGCAGCCCTTTGAAGACTATGGTGAAGAGTGAAATATTCGGAAATAAAACCCAGAAAGAAACGTTCTAAGAAACTGCTCTCTGACGTGTGCATTCATTTCAGAGAGTTAAAGCTTACACTAGGTTGCCCAGTTTGGAAACTCTGTCTGTGAGAAATCTGTGAAGGGGTATCAAGTGGCGCCCGGTGGCTTGTGGTGAGAATGGAAACATCTTCCGATGAAAATTGGACAGAAGCTTTTAGAGCAACTGCTTTGTGATGTGGGTATTCATCTCATAGAGTGCCATCATTCTTTGGACTCAGCAGTTTGAAATCACTCTTTCTGTGGAACCTGAGAAAGGACACTTGGGAACACTCTTACGAATATGCTGAAAAAGAAATACCCTCCGATACCAACCAGAAGTAAGCTTTCTGTGAAACTGTTCTAGGTCACGTGAATTCACCTCGCACAGTTAAGCTTCTGTTTTCATTGAGCAATATTCTAACACTGGTTTAGGTTAGTCAGCTAAGGGATACTCGGGAGTGCTTTGAGGCCTATGGTGAAAACGGAAATATCTTCAGATAGATCCTGGAGAGAAAATTTCTGAGGAGCTGCTTTGTGACGTGTGCACTCCACTCACAGAGTTATACTTTTCTTTTCAAAGAAGTTTGGGTAATCCCGCTTGGAGAAAAAGCTCTCAGAATACATTCGGGAGTATACAGATGGCTATTGTGAAAAAGGAAATATCCTCACAAAAAGTGGAAAGAAGCTTTCTGTGGAAGTGATTTGTGATAGAATTGTCTACTCGTCTCACACAGATAAAACATTCTCTGTATTACGCTGTTTTGAAACTGTGTCATGGATGTATTCACGAAGGGACATTCAGAAATACATTCAGGCTTGTGTGGAAATAGGAAATATCTTCAGATTAAAACTGGAGAGAAGTTTTCTGAGAAACTGCTTTGTGATGTGTGCATTCCACTCAGGGAGCTATACCTCTTTTCTCATAAAGCACTGTTTCAATACCTTTCCTGTAAAACAGAAAAACTGATATTTTGCAACTCATTGAAGACTATGACAAAAAGTGAAATATCCTCAAATAAAACCCAGAAAGAAGCTTTCCAAGAAACTGCCCTCTGACGTGTGCTTTTAATTCAGAGAGGTGAAGCTTACACTATGTTGCCCAGTTTGGAAACTCTGTCTTTGAGAAATCTGTGAAGGGATATTAAGTGGCACCCTTTGGCTGGTGGTGAGAAAGGAATCGTCTTCCGACAAAAACTGGAGAGAAGCTTTCAGAGAAACTGCTTTGTGATGTGTGTATTCATCTCATAGAGTTAAATCATTCTTTGGATCTAGCAGTTTGAAATCACTGTTTCTGTGGAACCTGAGAAAGGACACTTGGGAATGCTCTTAAGAATATGCTGAAAAAGGAATACCCTTCGATAAAAACCGGGAGGAAACTTTCTGTGAAACTGCTCTAGGTCACGTGAATTCCCCTAGCACAGTTAAGCTTCTGTTTTCATTGAGCAGTATTCTAACACTGTTTTTGCTTAGTCAGCTAAGGGATACTCGGGCGTGTTTTGAGGCTTATGGTGAAAACGGAAATATCTTCAAATAGATACTTGAGACAACATTTCCGAGGAGCTGCTTTGTGACGTTTGCATTCCACTCACAGAGTTATACTTTTCTTCTCATAGAGGCTTGGGTAATTCCACTTGGAGGAAAAGCAACCAGCCGACATTCTGGAGTTTATGGATGGCTCTCCTGAAAAAGGAAATATCCTCAGACAAAAACTGGAAAGCTTTCTGTGAAACTGCTTTGGATTGATATGTCTCTTCATATCACATAGATAAACACTTCTTTCTAATGTGCAGTTTTGATATGGCATCATGCACAGATTCGCAAAGGGACATTCGGGAGCGCATTCAGGCCAGTGGGCAAATAGGATATATCTTCAGATAAAAACTGGAGAGAAGCTTTCTTAGAAACTACTTTGTGATGTGTGCAGTCCACATAGGGAGCTCTACCTCTTTTTTCATAAAGCAGTGTTTGAACACAGTTCCTGTAAAACTGAAAAACTTATATTTGGCAGCGCATTGAAGACCATGGTCAAAAGTGAAATATCCTGAAATAAAACCCAGAAAGAAGCATTCGAAGAAACTGCTCTCGACATGTGCATTCATATCAGAGAAATAAAGCTTACAATATGTTGCTTAATTTGGAAAATCCATCTTTGAAGAATCTGTGAAGGGATATTAAGTGGCGCCCAGAGGCTTGTGGTGAGAAAGGAAACGTCTTCTGATGAAAATTGGAGAGAAGCCTTCGGAGCAACTGCTTTGTGATGTGTGTATTTATCTCATAGAGTTTAATCATTCTTTGGATTGAGCAGTTTAAAACTACTGTTCCTGTGGAAGCTGAGAAAGAAAATTTGTGAACGCCCTTAGGAATATACTGAGGAAGAAATACCCTCACGTGAAAACCAGAAGGAAACTTTCTGTGAAACTGCTCTAGGTCACGTGAAGTCCACTTGCACAGTTAAGCTTCTGTTTTCATTGAGCAGTATTCTAACACTGTTTTTGGTTAGTCAGCTAAGGACTACTCAGGAGCACTTTGAGGCTTATGGTGAAAATGGAAATATCTTCATATAGAAACTGGAGAGAAAATTTCTGAAGAGCTGCATTGTGATGTGTGTATTCCACTCACAGAGTTATACTTTTCTTCTCATAGGGGATTGGGGAATCCCGTTTGGAGAAAAAGCTACCAGGGGACATTCGGGAGTACATAGACGACGATGGTGGAACAGGGAATACCCTCAGACACAAACTGGAAAGAAGCTTTCTGTGAAACTGCTTTGTGATAGATATGTCTATTTATCTCACATAGACAAATCTTTCTTTTATTATGCAGTTTTGAAACTGCGTCATGGACAGATATGCGAAGGGACATTTGGGAGCACATTCAGGCCTGACTGGAAATAGGAAATATCTTCAGATAAAAACTGGAGAGAAGTTTTCTGAGACACTGCTTTGTGATGTGTGCTTTCCACTCAGGCAGTTATACTTCTTTTCCCATAAGGCAGTGTTTGAACACTGTTCCTATAAAACTGAAAAAATAATATTTTGCAGTGTATTGAATACTATGGTGAAAAGTGAAATATCCTGAAATAAAACCCGGAAATAAGCGTTCCAAGAAACGGTTTTCTGACATACGCATTCATTTCAGAGAGTTAAAGCTTACACTACATTTTCCAGTTTGGAAACTCTGTCTTTGAGGAATCTGTGAAGGGTATTATGGGTCACCTGGAGGCTTGTGGTGAGAAAGGAAATGTCTTTCGATGAAAAGTGGAGAGAAGCTTTTGGAGCAACTGCATTGTGATGTGTGTATTAATCTCATAGAGTTAAATAATTCTTTAAATTTAGCCGTTTGAAATCACTGCATTTGTGGAATCTGAGAAAGGACATGTGAACTGCTCCTAAGAATATGCTGAAATAGAAATACTCTCCGATAAAAACCAGAAGGAAACTTTCTGTGAAACTGCTCTAGGTCACGTGAATTCCACTCACACAGTTAAGCTTCTGTTTTCATTGAGCAGTATTGTAACACTGTTTTAGGTTAATCATCTCTGGGATACTCTGGAGCCCTTTGAGGCTTACAGTGAAAATGGAAATACCTTCAGATAGATACTGGAGAGAAGACTTCTGAGGAGCTGCTTGGTGATGTTTGCTTTCCACCGACAGAGTTACACTTTTCTTGTCATCGAGGATTGGGGAATCCTGTTTGGAGAAAAAGCTACCAGGAGACATTCGGGTGTGTATTAATGGCTATCGTGGAAAATGAAATAGCCTCAGACAAAACTGGTAAGCAGCTTGCTGTGAAACTGTTTTGTGATAGATATGTATATTCATCAAACATACATAAAACTTTGTTTGTGTTACGCAGTTTTGAAATGGCGTGAAGGAGAGATTCGCAAAGGGACATTCGGGAACACATTCAGACCTGTGCAGAAATAGGAAATATCTTGAGATTTAAACTGGAGGGAAGCTTTCTGAGAAACTGATGCGTGATATGTGCATTCCACTCAGGGAATTTTACCTCTTTTTTTGAGAAGGCAGTGTTTGAACACTGTTCCTGAAAACTGAAAAAGTGATATTTTGCAGTGCATTGAAGACTATGGGGAAAATTGAAATATACTGAAATAAAACCCAGAAAGAAGTGTTCCAAGAAACTGCTGTCTAACGTGTGCATTTATTTCAGAGAGATAAAGCTTACTCTACATTGCCCAGTTTGGAAACTCTGTCTTTGAGGAATCTGTGAAGGGATATTTAGTGCCTCCCGGAGGCTTGTGGTGGGAAAGGAAAGGTCTTCCGATGAATTCTGGAGAGAAACTTTCGGAGCAACTGCTTTGTGACATGTGTATTCGTGTCATAGAGCTAAATCATTCTTTGGATTGAGCAGTTCGAAATCGCTGTTTCTGTGGGAACTGAGAAAGGACATTTGGGAATGCCCTTAAGAAGACACTGAAAAATAAATACCCTCCGATAAACCAGAAGGAAACATTCTGTGAAACTGCTCTAGGTCACCTGAATTCCACTCACACAGTTAGGCTTCTGTTTTCATTGAGCAATATTCTACCTCGATTTTTGTATAGTCCAGGAAGTGATATTCAGGAGCACTTTGAGGCTTACTGTGAAAAAAAAATGTCTTCAGATAGAAACTAGAAAGAAGATTTCCGAGGAGCTTCTTTTTGACGTGTGCATTCCACTCACAGAGTTATACCTTTCTTCACAGAGAATACTGGGGAAACCTGTTTGAAGGAAAAGCTACCAGGGGACATTCAGGGGTATATGTATTGTTATGGTGAAAAAGGAACTATCCTCAGACACAAACTGGAGTGAAAATTTTTGTGAAACTGCTTTGTGATAGATATGTCTATTCCCGTACCATAGATAAAAACTTTCTTTCTATTATGCAGTTTTGAAACTGAGTCATGGACGGATTCGCGAATGGACATTCGCGATTACATTCAGGCCTTTGGGGAAATTGGAGATATCTTCAGATAAAAACTGGAGAGAAGCTTTCAGAGAAACTGCTTTGTGATGTGTGCATTCCACTCAGGGAGTTGTATCTCTTCTCTCATAAGGCAGTGTTTGAACACTGTTCCTGTAAAACTGAAAATGTGATATTTTGCAGCACATTGTAGACTACAGGAAAAAGTGAAATATCCCAAAAGAAAACCCAGAAAGAAGCGATTCAAGAAACTGTTCTCTGACGTCTGCATTCATTTCAGAGTGTTAAAGCTTACAATACGTTGCCCAGTTTGGAAACTCTGTCTTTTGGAATCTGTGAAGGGATATTAAGTGGTACCCAGAGGCTAGTGATGAGAAAGGAAACATCCTCTGATGAAATCTGGTGATAAGGTTCCAGAGCAACTGCTTTGTGCTGTGTGTTTTCATGTAATAGAGTTAAATCATTCTTTGAATTCAGCAGTTTGAAATCACTGTTTCTGTGGAACTGGAAAAAGGAGATTTGGGGACACACTTAAGAATATTCTGAAAAAGAAACACCCTCTGATAAGAAAAGAAGGAAACTTTCTGTGAAACTGCTCTAGATCACATGAATTCCACTCTCACAATTAAGCTTTTGTTTTCATTGAGCAGTATTCTAACACGGTTTTAGGTTAATCAGCTAAGGGATACTCGGGAGCGCATTGAGGCTTACCGTGAAAACAGAATTATCTTCAGATAGAAACTTGAGAGAAGATTTCCGAGAGGCTGCTTTGTGACATGTGCATTCCACTCACAGCGCTATACTTTTCTTCTCAGAGAGGATTGGGGAATCCCGTTCGGAGAAAAAGCTACCAGGGGACATTCGGGAGTATATAGATGGCTATGGTGACAAAGGCAATATCCTCAGACAAAAACTGGAAAGAAGCTTTCTGTGACACTGATTTGTGATAGATATGTCTGTTCATCTCACAGAGATAAAACTTTTTTTCTTATATGCAGTTTTCAAACGGCACGATGGACGAATTGGCGGAGCGACATTCGGGAACACATTCAGGCCTTTGGGAAATAGGAAATGTCTTCAGATACATAGTGGAGTAAAGTTTTCTGAGAGACTGCTTTGTGATGTGTGCATTCCACTCAGGGAGTTACACCTCTTTTCTCATAAGCAGTGTTTGAACACTGTTCCTGTAAAACTGAAAAAGTGATATTTTGCAGTGCATTGAAGACTATGGCGAAAAGTGAAAAATCCTGAAATAAAACAAAGAAGTATGTGTTCCAGGAAACTGCTCTCTGACGTGTGCATTCATTTCAGAATGTTAAAGCTTACACTATGTTGTCCAATTTGGAAACTCTGACTTTGAGAAATCTGTGAAGGGATATTAAGTGGTGCCTGAAGGGTTGTGGTGAGAAAGGAAACATTTTCGGACCAAAACTGAAGAGAAGCTTTCAGAGCAACTGCTTTGGGATGTGTGTATTCATCTGATAGAGTTAAATCATTCTTTGGATTGAGCAGTTTGAAATCACTGTTTCTTTGGAAACTGAGAAAGGACATTTGGGAACCCTCTTAAGAATACGCTGAAAAAGAAATACCCCCCGATAGGAACCAGAAGGAATCATTCTGTGAAACTGCTATAGGTCACGTGAAGTCTACTCGCACAGTTAGGCTTCTGTTTTCATTGAGCAGTATTCTCACACTGTTTTAGGTTAGTCAGCTAAGTGATAACTGGGAGCACTTTGAGGCTTATGGTGAAAACGGAAATATCTTCAAATAGATACTGGAGAAAAGATTTCTGAGGAACTGCTTTGTGACGTGTGCACTCCACTCACAGAGTTATACTTTTCTTCTCATAGATGATTGGGTAATCCTGCTTGGAGAAAACGCTACCAGGGGACATTTGGGAGTATATGGACGTCTGGGGTGAAAAAGGAAATATCCTCACCAAAAGTGGAAAGAAGCTTTCTGTGAAACTGCTTTGTGATAGAATCGTCTACTCATCTCATGCAGATAAAACTTTCTCCCTATTACGCTGTATTGAAACTGCTTCATGGATGTATTCGTGAAGGGACATTCGGGAGCACATCAGGCCTGTGGGGTAATAGGAGATATCTTCAGATAAACACTGGAGAGAAGCTTTCTGAGAAACTGCTTTGTGATGTGTGCATTCCACTCAGGGAGTTATACCTCTTTTCTCATAAAGCAGTGTTTGAACACTTTTCCTGTAAAACAGAAAAACTGATATTTTGCAGCGCATTGAAGACTATGGCGAAAAGTGAAATATCCTGAAATAAAACCCAGAAAGAAGCATTCTGAGAAACTTCTCCTGACGTGTGCATTCATTTCAGAGTGCTAAAGCTTACAATACTTTGGCCAGTTTGGAACCTCTGTCTTTGAGGAATCTGTGAAGAGATATTAAGTGGTGCCCGTTGGCTGGTGGTGAGAAAGGAAACGTTTTCTGATGAAAACTGAAGAGAAGCTTTCGGAGCAACGACTTTGTGATGTGTGTATTCATCTCATAGAGTTAAATCATTCTTTGAATTGAGCAGTTTGAAATTACTGTTTCTGTGAAACCTGCGAAAGGCCTTTGGGAACGCTCTTAAGAATATGCTGAAAAAGGAATACCCTTCGATAAAAGCCAGAAGGAAACTTTCTGTGAAACTCCTCTAGGTCACGTGAATTCCACTCGCACAGTTAAGCTTCTGTTTTCATTGAGCAGTATTCTAACACTGTTGTAGGTTAGACAGCTAAGGGATACTCAAGAGCGCTTTGAGGCTTATGGTGAAATGGAAATGTCTTCAGATAGATACTGGAGAGAAGATTTCTGAGGAGCTACTTTGTGACATGTGCATTCCACTCACAGAGTTATACTTTTCTTCTCATAGAGGATTGGATAATTCCACTTGGAGGAAAAGCAACCAGGGGACATTTGGGAGTTTATGGATGGCTCTGGTGAAAAAGGAAATATCCTCAGACAAAAACTGGAAAGCTTTCTGTGAAACTGCTTTGGTTTGACATGTCTCTTCATATCACATAGATAAACATTTTGTTCTAATACGCAGTTTTGAAATGGCGTCATGGACGGATTCGTGAAGGGACATTCTGGAGGGCATTCAGGCCAATGGGGAAATAGGACATATCTTCAGATAAAAACTGGAGATAAGTTTTCTGAGAAACTGCTTTGTGATGTGCGCATTCCACATAGGGAGTTGTACCTCTTTTTCCATAAAGCAGTGTTTGAACACAGTTCCTGTAAAACTGAAAAACTTATATTTTGCAGCGCCTTGTAGACTATGCCGAAAAGTGAAATATCCTGAAATGAAATCTAGAAAGAAGCGTTCAAAGAAACTGCTCTTGACGTGTGCATTCATATCAGAGAGTTAAAGCTTACACTACGTTGCCCAGTTTGGAAACTCTGTCTTTGAGGAATCTGTGAAGGGATATTGAGTGGCGTCCAAAGGCTTGTGGTGAGAAAGGAAACGTCTTCTGATGAAAACTGGAGAGAAGCTTTTGGAGTAACTATTTGTGTTACGTGTTCTCATCTCATAGAGGTAACTCATTCTTTGGATTGAGCAGTTTAAAATCACTGTTTCTGTGGAACTTGAGAAAGGACATTAGGGAACACATTTAAGAATATGCTAAAAAGAAATACCCTTTGATGAAAACCGGAAGGAGACTTCTGTGAAACTGCTCTACATCACCTGAATTCCATTTGCACAGTTAAGTTTCTGTTTTCATTGAGCAATATTCTAACGCTGTTTTAGATTAGTCAACTAAGGGATACTCGGTAGCTCTTTGAGGCTTATGGTGAAAACGGAAATATCTTCAGATAGATACTGGAGAGAAGATTTCCGAGGGGCTGCTTTGTGACGTGTGCCTTCCATTCATAGGGTTATACTGTTCTTCTCATAGAGGATTGGGAATCCTGTTTGGAGAGAACGCCACCAGGGGAAATTCGGGAGTATATGGACTGCTATCATGTAAAAGGAAATATCCACGGACAAAAACTGGAAAGAAGATTTCTGTAAAACTTCTCTGTGATAGATATGTCTATTCATCTCACATAAATAAAGCTTTCTTTCTATTACGCAGTTTTGAAACTGCGTCATGGACGGATTCACGAAGAGACATTCAGGAGCACATTCAGGCCTGTGGGGAAATAGGAGATACCTTCAGATAAAAAGTGGAGACAAGCTTTCTGAGAAACTGCTTTGTGATGTGTGCATTCCACTCAGGGAGTTATAACACTTTTCTCATAAGGCAGTGTTTGTACACTCTTCCTGTGAAACTGAAAATGTGAAATTTTTCAGCGCATTGAAGACTGGCGAAAAGTGAAATATGCTGAAATAAAACCCAGAAAGAAGCATTCCAAGAAACTGCTCTCTGACCTGGGCATTCATTTCAGAGAATTAAAGCTTACATTATGTTGCCAAGTTTGGAAACTGTCTTCGGGGAATCTGTGAAGAAATATTAAATGTTGCCCACAGGCTTGTGGTGAGAACGGAAACGTCTTCCAATGAAAGCTGGAGAGAAGCTTTCAGAGCAACTGCTTGTGATGTGTGTGTTCATCTCATAGAGTTAAATTATTACTTGAATTGAGCAGTTTGAAATCACTGTTTCTGTGGAACCTTAGAAAGGTCATTTGGGAATGCTGTTAAGAATATGTTGAAAAAGAAATATTCTGTGATGAAAACCAGAAGGAAACTTTCTAAGGAACTTCTCTAGGTCACGTGGAGTCCGCTCACACAGTTAAGCTTCTGTTTTGATTGAGGAGTATTCTAACACTGTTTTTGTTTAGTCTGTGAAGCGATATTCGGGAGCCCTTAGAGGCTTACGGTGAAAACGAAACTATCTTCAGATAGAAACTCTAGAGAAGATTTCTGAGAAATTGCTTTGTGATGTGTGTATTCATCTCATAGAGTTAAATAATTATTTGGATTGAGCAGTTTGAAATCACTGTTTCTTGGAACCTGAGAAGGGACATTTGGGAACACTCTTAAGAATATGCTAAAAGGAAAACTTTATGATAAAAACCAGAAGGAAACTTTCTGTGACACTGCTCTAGGTCACGTGAAGTCCACTTGGACAGTTCAGCTTCTGTTTTCATTCAGCAGTATTCTAACAGTGTTTTAGGTTTGTCAGCTAAGGCATATTCGGGAGTGCTTTGAGGATTCTGGTGAACACGGAAATATCTTCAGATAGATAATGGAGAGAAGATAACCGAAGAGCTGCTTTGTGATGTGTGCATTCCACTCACAGAGCTATACATTTCTTTTCAGAGAGGATTGGGGAGTCATGTTTGAAGAAAAAACTACCAGGGGACATTCGGGAGTATATGTACAGCTATGGTGAAAAAGGAAATATCCTCAGACAAAAACTGGAAAGAAGCTTTCTGTGAAACTGTTTTGTGATAAAAATGTCTATTCCTCTCACATATATAAAAATTTCTTTCTTCATGCAGTTTTGAAATTGCTTCATGGACTGATTCGCGAAGGGACATTCAGGAGCACTTTCAGGCCTGTGTGGAAATAGGAGATATCTTCAGATAAAAACTGGGGAGAATCTTTCTGAGAAACGGCATTTTGATGTGCACATTCCACTCAAGGAGTTGTACCTCTTTTCTCATAATGCAGTGTTTGAACACTGTTCCTGTAAAGCTGAAAAAGTGATATTTTGCAGCGCATTGAAGACTATGGTGAAAAGTGAAATATCCTGAAATAAAATCCAGAAAGAAGCGTTCCAAAAAACTGCTCTCTGACGTGTCCATTCATTTAACAGAGTTAAAGCTTGCACTACGTTGCCCAATTTGAAAACTCTCTCTTTGAGGATCTGTGAAGGGATATTACATAGAGCCTGGAGGCTTGTGGTGAGAAAGGAAACGTCCTCTGATGAAATCTGGAGAGAAGCTTTCAGAGCAACTGCTTTGTGATGTGTGCATTCATCTCATAGAGTTAAATCATTCTTTGGATTGAGCAGTATGAAATCACTGTTTCTGTGGAACCTGAGAAAGGACATTTGGGAACGCTCTTAAGAATATGCAGAAAATGAAATACCCTCCGATAAAAACCAGAAGGAAACTTTCTGTGAAACTGTTCTAGGTCCATGAATTCACCTCGCAGAGTTAAGCTTCTGTTTTCATTGAACAGTATTCTAAGACTGTTTTAGGTTAGTCAGCTGAGGGATATTCGGGAGTGCATTGAGGCTTACCATGAAAACAGAATTATCCTCAGATAGAAACTTGAGAGAAGATTTCCGAGGAGCTGCTTTGTGACTTGTGCATTCCAGTCACAGAGTTATACTTTTCTTTTCATAGAGGATTGGGAAATCCCATTTAGAGAACATGCTACCAGGGGACATTCAGGATTATATGAACGGCTATGGTGTAAAAGGAAATATTCTCAGACAAAAACTGGAAACAAGCTTTCTGAGAAACTGCTTTGAGATACATATGTCTATTCATCTCAAATAGATAATACTTTGTTTCTATTACGCAGTTTTGAAACTTCGTCCTGGATGGATTCTCAAAGGGACATTCGGGAGCACATTCAGGCCTGTGTGGAAGTGGGAAATATCTTCAGATAAAAACTGGAGAGAAGTTTTCTGAGAAACTGCTTTGTGATGTGAACATGTCACTTAGGGAGTTATACTTCTTTTATCATAAGGCAGTGTTTGAACCCTGTTCCTGTAAAACTGAAAAAGGGATATTTTGCAGTGCATTGAAGACTATGGCCAAAAGTGAAATATCCTGAAATAAAACCCAGAAAGAAACGTTCCAAGAAACTGCTCTCGGATGTGTGCATTCATTTCAGAGTGTTAAAGCTTACACTACATTACCCAGTTTGGAACCTCTGTATTTGAGGAATCTGTGAAGGGATATTAAGTACCTCCTGAAGGCTTGTGGTGAGAAAGGAAACGTTTTCCGATGAAAACTGGAGAGAAGCTTTCGGAGCAACTGCTTTGTGATATGTGCATTCATTTCATACTGTTAAATGATTCTTCAGATTGAGCAGTTGAAATCACTGTTTCTGTGGAATCTGAGAAAGGACATTTGGGAATGCTCTTAAGATTATGCTGAAAAAGTAATACCCTCTGATAAAAACCAGACAGAAACTTTCTGTGAAATGGCTCTAGGTCAGAATTACACTCACACAGTGAAGCTTCTGTTTTCATTGAGCAGTACTCTAACACTGCTTTACATTAAGCTACGAAGTGATGCTCTGGAGTGGTTGAGGCTTCCGGTGAAACTGAAATACCTTCAGAGAGATACTGTAGAGAAGATTTGCGAGGAGCTGCTTAGTGATGTGTGCATTTCACTCACAAAATTATACTTTTCTTCTCAGAGAGGATTGCATAATCCCAATTGGAGAAAACGCTACCAGGGGCATTAGGGAGTATATGGATGGCTATAGTGAAACAGGAAATATCCTCAGACGAAAACTGGAAAGAAACTTTCTGTAAAACTTCTTTTTGATAAATATGTCTATTCATCTCACATAGATAAGACTTTCTTTCTATCATGCAGTTTTGAAACTGCTTTATGGATGGATTCACGAAGGGACATATGGGAGCACATTCAGGCCTGAAGGGAAATAGGAGATATCTTCAGGTAAAAACTGGAAAGAAGCTTTCTGAGAAACGGCTTTGTGATGTGTGCATTTCACTCAGGGAGTTATAACTAGCTTCTCATAAGGCAGTGTTTGCACTCTGTTCCTGTAAAACTGAAAAAGTGATATTTTGCAGCACATTGAAGACTATGCCGAAAAGTGAAACATCCTGAAATAAAACCCAGAAAGAAGCATTCCAAGAAACTGTACTCTTACGTGCACATTCATTTCAGAGAGTTAAAGCTTACACTACGTTTTCCAGTTTGGAAACTCTGTCTTTGAGGAATCAGTGAAAGAATATTATGTGGCACCCAGAGGCTTGTGGTGAGAAAGGAATCTTCTTCCGATAAAAAGTGGAGAGAAGTTTGGAGCAATGTCTTGTGATGTGTGTATTCATGTCATAGAGTTATATCATTCTTTGGAATGAGCAGTTTCAAATCACTGTTTCTGTGGAACTTGAGAAAGTGCATTTGGGACCACACTTAAGAATATGCTGAAAAGGAAATACCGTCCGATAAACACCAGAAGGAAACTTCTGTGAAACTGCTCTAGGTCACGTGAATTCCAATCACACAGTTAAGCTTCTGTTTTCATTGAGCAGTATTCTAACACTGGTTTAGGTTAGTCAGCTAAGGGATACTCGGGAATGCTTTGAGGCTTGGGGTGAAAACGGAAATATATTCATATAGATACTGGAGGGAAGATTTCCGAGGATCTGCTTGTGACCTGTGTATTCCATTCACAGAGTTATACTTTTCTTCTCATAGAGGATTGGGGAATCCCACTTGGAGGAAACACTACCAGGGGACATTCGGGAGTATATGGACGGCTATGGTGAAAAACGAAATATCCTCAGACAAAAGCTGGAAGGAAGATTTAGGTGAAACTGCTTTGTCGTAGATATGTCTATTCATCTCACATAGATAAAATTTTCTTTCCATTACGCAATTTTGAAACTGTGTCAAGGATAGATTCGCGAAGGGACATTCGGGACACATTCAGTGCTGTGGGGAAATAGGAGAAATCTTCAGACAAAAACTGGAGAGAAGCTTTTGGAGCAACAACTTTGTGATATGTCTATTAATCTCATAGAGTTAAATCATTCATTGGTTTTAGCAGCTTGAAATCACTGTTTCTGGGGAACCTGAGAAAGGACATTTGGGAATACTCTTAAAAATATGCTGAAAAAGAAATACCCTCCAATAAAAACCAGAAGGAAACTTTCTGTGAAACTGCTCTAGATCACGTGAAGTTCACTTACACAGTTAAGCTTATGTTTTCATTGAACAGTATTTTAACACTGTTTTTGTTTTGTCTGCAAAGTGATACTCAGGAGAGGTTGGAGGCTTATGGTGAAAACGGAAATATCTTCAGATAGAAACTGGAGAGAAGACTTCCAAGGAGCTGCTTTGTGACGTGTGCATTCCACTCACAGAGTTATACTTTTCTTCTCATAGAGGATTGGGGAATCCCACTTGGAGGAAACGCTACCAGGGGACATGCAGGAGTATATGGACAGCGATGGTGAAAAAGAAATATCCTCAGTCAAAAATTGGAAAGAAGCTCTCTGTGAAACTTCTTTTTGACAGATATGTCTATTCATCTCACATAGATAAAACTTTCTTTGTATTACGCAGTTTTGCAACTGTGTCATGGACAGATTCAGGAAGGGACATTCGGGAGCACATTCAGGCCTGTAGTGTAATAGGAGATATCTTCAGATAAAAACTGGAGGGAAACATTCTGAGAAACTGTTTTGTCATGTGTGCACTCCACTCAGGGAGCTATACCTCTTTTCTCATAAGACAGGGTTTGAACACTGTTTCTGTAAAATTGAAAAAGTGATATTTTGCAATGCTATGAACACTATGGCAAAAAGTGAAATATCCACATATAAAACCCAGAAAGAAGCATTCCAAGAAACTGCTGCCTGAAGTGTGCATTCATTTAAGAGAATTAAAGCTTACACTACGTGGTCCAGTTTGGAAACTCTGTCTTTGAGGTATCTGTGAAGGGATTTTAAGTGGCGCCCAGAGGCTTGTGGTGAGAAAGAAAACGTCTTCCAATGAAAACTGGAAAGCAGCTTTTGGAGCAACTGCTTTCTGATGTGTGCATTCATCTCATAGATTTAAATCATTATTTGGATTAAGCAGTTTGAAATCACTGTTTCTGTGGAACCTGAGAAAGGATATTTGGGAACGCTCGTAAGAATACACTGAAAAGGAAATACCCTCAGATAAAAACCAGAAGGAAACTTTCTGTGAAACTTCTCTATGTCACATGAAATCCACTTGCACAGTTATGTTTCTGTTTTCATTGAGCAGTATTCTAACACTGGTTTAGGTTAGTCAGCTAGGGGATACTCGGGAACGCTTTGAGGCTTATGGTGAATACGGAAACACCTTCAGATAGTTACTGGAGAGAAAATTTCCGAGGAGCTGTTATGTGACATGTGCATTCCAGTCACAGAGTAAAACTTTTCTTCTCATACAGGATTGGGAAACCCCGTTTTTAGAAAAAGCTGCCAGGAATATTTGGGATTATATGGATGGCTATGGTGAAAAAGGAAATATCCTCAGACAAAAAAGAGAAAGAAGCTTTCTGTGAGATGGCTTTGTGATAGATATGTCTCCTCATCTCACATAGATAAAACTTTCTTTCTATTATTCAGTTTTGAAATGGCGTAATGGATGGGTACGCCAGGGGACATTTGGGAGCACATTCAGACCCATGGGGTAATTGGAAATATCTTCAGATAAAAACTGGAGAGAAACTATCTGAGAAACTGCTTTGTGATGTGCGCACTCCACTGAGGGAGTTGTACCTCTCTTGTCATAAGGCAGTGGTTGAACACTGTTCCAGTAAAACTGAAAAAGTGATATTTTGCAGTGCATTGAAGACTATGGCAAAAAGTGAAATATCCTGAAATAAAACCCAGAAAGAAACGTTCCAAGAAACTGCTCTCGGATGTGTGCATTCATTTCAGAGTGTTAAAGCTTACACTACATTACCCAGTTTGGAACCTCTGTATTTGAGGAATCTGTGAAGGGATATTAAGTACCTCCTGAAGGCTTGTGGTGAGAAAGGAAACGTTTTCCGATGAAAACTGGAGAGAAGCTTTCGGAGCAACTGCTTTGTGATATGTGCATTCATTTCATACTGTTAAATGATTCTTCAGATTGAGCAGTTTGAAATCACTGTTTCTGTGGAATCTGAGAAAGGACATTTGGGAATGCTCTTAAGATTATGCTGAAAAAGTAATACCCTCTGATAAAAACCAGACAGAAACTTTCTGTGAAATGGCTCTAGGTCAGAATTACACTCACACAGTGAAGCTTCTGTTTTCATTGAGCAGTACTCTAACACTGCTTTACATTAAGCTACGAAGTGATGCTCTGGAGTGGTTTGAGGCTTCCGGTGAAACTGAAATACCTTCAGAGAGATACTGTAGAGAAGATTTGCGAGGAGCTGCTTAGTGATGTGTGCATTTCACTCACAAAATTATACTTTTCTTCTCAGAGAGGATTGCATAATCCCACTGGAGAAAACGCTACCAGGGGCATTAGGGAGTATATGGATGGCTATAGTGAAACAGGAAATATCCTCAGACGAAAACTGGAAAGAAACTTTCTGTAAAACTTCTTTTTGATAAATATGTCTATTCATCTCACATAGATAAGACTTTCTTTCTATCATGCAGTTTTGAAACTGCTTTATGGATGGATTCACGAAGGGACATATGGGAGCACATTCAGGCCTGAAGGGAAATAGGAGATATCTTCAGGTAAAAACTGGAAAGAAGCTTTCTGAGAAACGGCTTTGTGATGTGTGCATTTCACTCAGGGAGTTATAACTAGCTTCTCATAAGGCAGTGTTTGCACTCTGTTCCTGTAAAACTGAAAAAGTGATATTTTGCAGCACATTGAAGACTATGCCGAAAAGTGAAACATCCTGAAATAAAACCCAGAAAGAAGCATTCCAAGAAACTGTACTCTTACGTGCACATTCATTTCAGAGAGTTAAAGCTTACACTACGTTTTCCAGTTTGGAAACTCTGTCTTTGAGGAATCAGTGAAAGAATATTATGTGGCACCCAGAGGCTTGTGGTGAGAAAGGAATCTTCTTCCGATAAAAAGTGGAGAGAAGTTTGGAGCAATGTCTTGTGATGTGTGTATTCATGTCATAGAGTTATATCATTCTTTGGAATGAGCAGTTTCAAATCACTGTTTCTGTGGAACTTGAGAAAGTGCATTTGGGACCACACTTAAGAATATGCTGAAAAGGAAATACCGTCCGATAAACACCAGAAGGAAACTTTCTGTGAAACTGCTCTAGGTCACGTGAATTCCAATCACACAGTTAAGCTTCTGTTTTCATTGAGCAGTATTCTAACACTGGTTTAGGTTAGTCAGCTAAGGGATACTCGGGAATGCTTTGAGGCTTGGGGTGAAAACGGAAATATATTCATATAGATACTGGAGGGAAGATTTCCGAGGATCTGCTTTGTGACCTGTGTATTCCATTCACAGAGTTATACTTTTCTTCTCATAGAGGATTGGGGAATCCCACTTGGAGGAAACACTACCAGGGGACATTCGGGAGTATATGGACGGCTATGGTGAAAAACGAAATATCCTCAGACAAAAGCTGGAAGGAAGATTTAGGTGAAACTGCTTTGTCGTAGATATGTCTATTCATCTCACATAGATAAAATTTTCTTTCCATTACGCAATTTTGAAACTGTGTCAAGGATAGATTCGCGAAGGGACATTCGGGACACATTCAGTGCTGTGGGGAAATAGGAGAAATCTTCAGACAAAAACTGGAGAGAGCTTTTGGAGCAACAACTTTGTGATATGTCTATTAATCTCATAGAGTTAAATCATTCATTGGTTTTAGCAGCTTGAAATCACTGTTTCTGGGGAACCTGAGAAAGGACATTTGGGAATACTCTTAAAAATATGCTGAAAAAGAAATACCCTCCAATAAAAACCAGAAGGAAACTTTCTGTGAAACTGCTCTAGATCACGTGAAGTTCACTTACACAGTTAAGCTTATGTTTTCATTGAACAGTATTTTAACACTGTTTTTGTTTTGTCTGCAAAGTGATACTCAGGAGAGGTTGGAGGCTTATGGTGAAAACGGAAATATCTTCAGATAGAAACTGGAGAGAAGACTTCCAAGGAGCTGCTTTGTGACGTGTGCATTCCACTCACAGAGTTATACTTTTCTTCTCATAGAGGATTGGGGAATCCCACTTGGAGGAAACGCTACCAGGGGACATGCAGGAGTATATGGACAGCGATGGTGAAAAAGAAATATCCTCAGTCAAAAATTGGAAAGAAGCTCTCTGTGAAACTTCTTTTTGACAGATATGTCTATTCATCTCACATAGATAAAACTTTCTTTGTATTACGCAGTTTTGCAACTGTGTCATGGACAGATTCAGGAAGGGACATTCGGGAGCACATTCAGGCCTGTAGTGTAATAGGAGATATCTTCAGATAAAAACTGGAGGGAAACATTCTGAGAAACTGTTTTGTCATGTGTGCACTCCACTCAGGGAGCTATACCTCTTTTCTCATAAGACAGGGTTTGAACACTGTTTCTGTAAAATTGAAAAAGTGATATTTTGCAATGCTATGAACACTATGGCAAAAAGTGAAATATCCACATATAAAACCCAGAAAGAAGCATTCCAAGAAACTGCTGCCTGAAGTGTGCATTCATTTAAGAGAATTAAAGCTTACACTACGTGGTCCAGTTTGGAAACTCTGTCTTTGAGGTATCTGTGAAGGGATTTTAAGTGGCGCCCAGAGGCTTGTGGTGAGAAAGAAAACGTCTTCCAATGAAAACTGGAAAGCAGCTTTTGGAGCAACTGCTTTCTGATGTGTGCATTCATCTCATAGATTTAAATCATTATTTGGATTAAGCAGTTTGAAATCACTGTTTCTGTGGAACCTGAGAAAGGATATTTGGGAACGCTCGTAAGAATACACTGAAAAGGAAATACCCTCAGATAAAAACCAGAAGGAAACTTTCTGTGAAACTTCTCTATGTCACATGAAATCCACTTGCACAGTTATGTTTCTGTTTTCATTGAGCAGTATTCTAATACTGTTTTAGGTTAGTCAGCTAGGGGATACTCGGGAACGCTTTGAGGCTTATGGTGAATACGGAAACACCTTCAGATAGTTACTGGAGAGAAAATTTCCGAGGAGCTGTTATGTGACATGTGCATTCCAGTCACAGAGTAAAACTTTTCTTCTCATACAGGATTGGGAAACCCCGTTTTTAGAAAAAGCTGCCAGGAATATTTGGGATTATATGGATGGCTATGGTGAAAAAGGAAATATCCTCAGACAAAAAAGAGAAAGAAGCTTTCTGTGAGATGGCTTTGTGATAGATATGTCTCCTCATCTCACATAGATAAAACTTTCTTTCTATTATTCAGTTTTGAAATGGCGTAATGGATGGGTACGCCAGGGGACATTTGGGAGCACATTCAGACCCATGGGGTAATTGGAAATATCTTCAGATAAAAACTGGAGAGAAACTATCTGAGAAACTGCTTTGTGATGTGCGCACTCCACTGAGGGAGTTGTACCTCTCTTGTCATAAGGCAGTGGTTGAACACTGTTCCAGTAAAACTGAAAAAGTGATATTTTGCAGTGCATTGAAGACTATGGCAAAAAGTGAAATATCCTGAAATAAAACCCAGAAAGAAGAGTTCAAAGAAACTGCTCTCTGACGTGTGCATTCATTTCAGAGAGTTAATGATTACTCTACATGCCCAGTTTGGAAACTCGGTCTTTGAGGTATCTGTGAAGGGATATTAAGTGTCACCTGGAGGCTTGAGGTAAGAAAGGAAACATCTTCCGATGAAAACTGGAAGGAAGCTTTCAGAGCAACTGCTTTGTGATGAGTGTATTCGTCTCATAGAGTTAAATCATTCTTTGGATTGAGCAGTTTGAATCACTTTCTGTGGAACCTGGGAAAGGACATTTGGGACAGCTCTTCAGAATATGCTGAAAAAGAAATGCACTCTGATAAAAACCAGAAGGACACATTTTGTGAAACTGCTCTGTGTCACGTGAAGTCTGCCCACACAGTTAAGCTTCTGTTTTCATTGAGCAGCATTCTAACAATGTTTTAGTTTAGTCACCTAAGAGATACTCGGGAGTGCTTTCAGGCTTACAGTAAAGACAGAAATATCTTCAGATAGGTACCGGAGAGAAGATTTCTGAGAAGCTGCTTTGTGATGTGTGCATTCCTCTCACAGAGTTATGCTTTTCTTCTCATAGAGGATTGGGGAATCCCATTTGGAGAAAAAGCTACCAGGGACATTTGGGGTATGTGATCGGTCATGGTGAAAAAGGAAATATCCTCAGACACATCTGCAAAGAAGCTTTCTGTGCAACTGCTTTGTGAGAGGCATGTGTACTCATCTCACATAGATAAAACTTACTTTCTATTACACAGTTTTGTAACTGCGTCATTCACAGATTCACAAAGGGACATTCGGGAGCCCATTTGGGCCTGTGGTGAAATGGGAAATATCTTCAGATAAAAACTGGAGAGCAGCTTTCTGAAAAACTGCTTTGTGATGTGTGTATTAAAATCAGGGAGTTATGCCTCTTTTCTCATAAGACAGTGTTTGAACACTGATCCTGTAAAACTGAAAAGGTGATGTTTTGAGGCACATTGGAGACTATGGCGAAAAGGGAAATTTTATGAAATAAAACCCACAAAGAAGCATTCCAACAAACTGCTTTCTGACGTGTGCATTCATTTCAGACTGCTAAGGCTTACACTACGTTGACCAGTTTGAAAATTCTGTCTTTGAGGAATCTGTGAAGGGATATTAATTGGCGCCCAGAGGCTTGTGGTGAGAAAGGAAATGTCTTCTGATGAAAAGTGGAGATAAGATTTTGGAACAACTGCTTTGAGATGTGTGTATTCATCTTACAGAGTTAAATTATTCTTTGGATTGAGGAGTTTGAAATCACTGTTTCTGTGGAAACTGAGAAAGGACGTTTGGGAACAGTCTTAAGAATAAGTAGAAAAGAAAATACCCTCCAATAAACACCAGAAGGAAACTTGTTGTGAAACTGCTCTAGGTCACGTGAATTCCACTCGCACAGTTAAGCTTCTGTTTTCATTGAGCAGTATTCTAACGCTGTTTCTGTTTAGCCTATGAAGTGAAATTCAGGAGTGCTTTGAGGCTTATGGTGAAAACGGAAATATCTTCAGATAGACACTGGAAAGAAGATTTCTCGGGAGCTGCTTTGTGACGTGTGCATTCCACTCACAAAGTTAAACTTTTCTTCTCATAGAGGATTGGGAAATCCCTTTTGGAGAAAAAAATAACAGGGGACATTCCGGAGTAAATGGACGGCTATGGTGAAAAAGAAAATATTCTCAGACAAAAACTGGAAAGATGCTTTCTGTGAAACTGCTTTGTGATAAATATGTCTATTCATCTCACATAGATAAAACTTTTTTTCTTTCTTTTTTTCTTTTTTGTTTTTGAGACGGAGTCTTGCTCTGTCACCCAGGCTGGAGTGCAGTGGCCAGATCTCAGCTCACTGCAAGCTCTGCCTCCCGGGTTTATGCCATTCTCCTGCCTCAGCCTCCTGACTAGCTGGGACTAGAGGCGCCTGCCACCTCACTTGGCTAGTTTTTTTTTTTTTTTGATTTTTTAGTAGAGATGGGGTTTCACCGTGTTAGCCAGGATGGTCTCGATCTCCTGATCTCGTGATCCACCCGTCTTGGCCTCCCAAAGTGCTGGGATTACAGGCTTGAGCCACCGCACCCGGCCCAAAACTTTTTTTCTATTACGCAGTTTTGATACTGCATCCTGAATGGATTCGTGAAGGGAGTCTGTGGCACATTCACGCCTGCAGGAAAATAGAAAATATCTTAAGATAAAACCGGAGAGAAGGTTTCTGAGAAACTGCAATGTGATGTGTGCATTCAATTCAGGGAGTTATAAGTCTTTTCTCATAAGGCAGTGGATGAACACTGTTCCTGTAAAAGTGAAAAAGTGATATATTGCAGTGCATTGAAGAGTATGGCGAAGAGTGAAATATCCTGAAATAAAACCCAGAAAGAAGCACTCGGAGAAACAGCTCTCGAACGTGTGCATTCATTTCAGAGAGTTATAGCTTACACTACGTTTCCCACTTTGGAAACTCTGTCTTGAGGAATCTGTGAAGGAATTTTAAGTGGTGCCCTGAGGCTTGTGGTGAGAAAGGAAACGTCTTCTGAGTAAAACTGGAGAGAAGCTTTTGGAGCAACTGCTTTGTGATGTGTGTATTCATCTCATAGAGTTAAATCATTCTTTGGATTGCAGTTTGAAATCACTGTTTCTGTTGCACCTGAGAAAGGACATTTGGGACAGCTCTTAAGAATATGCTGAAAAAGAAATATCCTCCCATGAAAACGGGAAGGAATCTTTCTGTGAAATTGCTCTAGGTCATGTGAAATCCACTCACACAGTTAAGCTTCTGTATTCATTGAGCAGTATCCCAACACTGTTTTAGGTTAGTCTGCTAAGGGATACTCAGAAGTGCTTTCAGGCTTATGGTGAAAATGGAAATATCTTCAGATAGATACTGGGGAGAAAATTTCCGAGGAGCTGCCTTTGTGACGTGTTAATTCCACTCACAGAGTTTTACTTTTCTTCTCAAAGCGGATTGGGGAATCCCGCTTGGAGGAAACACTACTAGGGAACATTGGGGATTATATGGACGGCAATGGTGAAAAAAGAAATATCCTCAGACAAAAACTGGAAAGAAGATTTCTGTGAAACTACTTTGTGATAGACATGTGTATTTCACTGAGACAGATAAAACTTTCTTTCTATTACACAGTATTGAAACTGCATCCTTGACAGATTTGCAAAGGGACATTAAGGAGTACATTCAGGCCTGTGCGGAAATAAGAGATATCTTCAGATAAAAACTGGAGACAAGCTTTCAGAGAAACTGCTTTGTGATATGTGCATTCCACTCAGTGAGTTATACCACTTTTCTCATAAGGTAGTGTTTCAACCCTGTTCCTGTAAAACTGAAAAAGTGATATTTTGCAACACATTGAAGACTACAGCAAAAAGTGAAATTTCCGGAAATAATACCCAGGAAGAAGCATACCAAGAAACTGCCCTCTGAAGTGTGTATTCATTTCAGAGAGTTTAAGCTTACATTACGTTGCCCAGTTTGGAAATTCGGTCTTTAAGGAATCTGTGAAGGGATATTAAGTGGCCTCCAGAGGCTTGTGGTGAGAAAGGAAACGTCTTCCGATGAAAACTGGAGAGAAGCTTTCAGAGCAACTGCTTTGTGCTGTGTGTATTCATCTCATAGAGTTAAATCATTCTTTGGATTGAGCAGTGTAAAATCTCTGTTTCTCTGGAACCCGATAAAGGATATTTGTGAATGCTCTAAAGAATATGCTGAAAAGGAAATACCCTCCGATAAAAACCAGAAGGAAACTTTCTGTGTAACTGTTCTAGGTCACTTGAATTCCACTAACACAGTGAAGATTCTGTTTTCATGGAGCAGTATTCTCACACTGTTTTAGGTTAGTCAGCTTAGTGATACTCAGGAGTGCTTTGAGGCTTATGGTGAATACGGAAACATCTTCAGATAGTTACTGGAGAGATTTCCGAGGAGCTGTTATGTTACATGTGCATTTACTCACAGAGTTATACTTTTCCTCTCATACAAGATTGGGAAATCCCGTTTGGAGAAAAAGCTTCCAGGAAACATTTGAGAGTATATGGATGACTATGGTGAAAAAGGAAATATCCTCAGACAAAAACTGGAAAGAAGCTTTCTGTGCAACTGCTTTGTGAGAGGCATGTGTACTCATCTCAAATAGATAAAACTTTCTTTCAATTTTGTTGTTTTGAAACTGCGTCAAGGAAGGATTCACGAAGTGACATTCAAGAGCACATTAAAGCCTGTGGGAAAATAGAGAATATCTTCAGAAAAAAACTGTAGAGAAGCTTTCTGAGTAAGAGCTTTGTGATGTGCGCATTCCACTAAAAAAGTTACACCTCTTTTCTCATAAGGCATTGTTTGAACACTGTTCTTGTAAAACTGAAAAAGTAATATTTTGCAGCCCATGGAAGACTATGGCGAACAGTGAAATATCCAGAAAGAAAACCCAGAAAGAAGCATTTCTAGAAACTGTTCTCTGACTTGTGCATTCATTTCAGAGAGTTAAAGCTTACACTACATTGCCCAGTTTGGAAATTCTGTCTTTAAGGAATCTCTGAAGGCATATTAAGTGGTGCTCAGAGGCTTCTGGTGTGAAAGGAAATGTCTTCTGAAGGAAACTGGAGAGAAGCTATTGCAGCAACTACTTTGTGATGTGTGTATTCATCTCAAAGAGTTAAATGATTCTTCGGGAGTATATGGATGGCTATGGTGAAAAAGGAAATATCCTCAGACAAAATCTGGAAAGATGCTTTCCGTGAAACTGCTTTTTGATAGATATGTCTATTCATCTCACATAGACAAAACTTCCTTTCTATTATGCAGTTTTGAAACTCTGTCATGGACGGATTCGTGAACGGACATTCAGGGGTTCATTCAGGCCAGTGGGGTAATAGGAGATACCTTCAGATAAAAATTGGAGAGAAGCTTTCTGAGAAACTGCTTTGTGATGTGTGCATTCCACTCAGGGAGTTATACCTCTTTTCTCATAAGGCAGTGTTTGAACACTGTTCATGTAAAACTAAAAAGGTGATATTTTGCAGCGCATTGAAGACTATGGAAAAAAGTGAAATATGGAAATAAAACCCAGAAAGAAGCATTCCAAGAAACTGCTCTCTGACGTGTGCATTCATTTCAGAGTGTTAAAACTTACATTACGTTTTCCAGTTTGGAAACTCTATCTTTGAGGAATCTGTGAAGAGATATTAAGTGGAGTTCGTAGGTTTGTGGTGAGAAATTAATCATCTTCTGATGAAACTGGAGAGAAGATTTGGAGCAACTTCTTTGTGATGTGCGTCTTCATCACATAGAGTTAAATTATTCTTTTGATTGAGCACTTTGAAGTCACTGCTTCTGTGGAACCTGAAGAAGGACATTTGGGAACACTCTTAAGAATATGCTGAAAAAGAAATACCCTCCGATAAAAACCAGAAGGAAACTTTCTGTGAAACTGCTCTAGGTCAAGTGAGATCCACTTACACAGTTAAACTTCTGTTTTCATTGAGCAGTATTCTAACACTGTTTTTGTTTACTCCACGAAGTGATGCTCGGGAGTGGTTGGAGGCTTACTGTGAAAACGGAGATATCTTCAGATAGAAACTGCAGAGAAGATTTCCGAGGAGCTGCTTTGTGATGTGTGCATTCCACTCACAGAGTTGTACTTTTCTTCTCATAGACAGTTGGGGAATCCCACTTGGAGAAAATGCTACCAGGGGACATTCAGGAGTATATGGACGGCTATGGTGAAAGAGGAAATAACCTCAGACAAAAACTGGAAAGAACTTTCTGTGAAACTGCTTTGGGATAGATAGGTGTATTCCACTCACATAGATTAAACTATCATTTCATTACGCAGTTTTGAAACTGCATCATGGATGGATTCACGAATGGACATTGGAGAGCACATTCAGGCCGGCAGGGTAATAGGAGATATCTTCAGATAAAAACTGGAGAGAAGCTTTATGAGAAAATGCTTTCTGATGTATGCATTCCACTCAGGGACTTTTGCCTCTTTCTCATAAGGCAGTGATTGAACACTGTTCCTGTAAAACTGAAAAAGTGATATTTTGCAGCACATTGAAGACTATGGCAAAAAGTGAAATATCCGGAAATAAACCCCAGAAAGAAGCGTTCCAAGAAACTGCTCTCTGACCTATACATTCATTTCCAAGGGTTAAAGCTTACACTACGATGCCCATTTTGGAAACTCTGTCTTTGAGGGGACTGTGAAGGGATATTAAGTGGTGACCGGAGGCTTGTCATGAGAAAGGAAACGTCTTCTGATGAAAACTGGAGGGAAGCTTTTGGGTCAACTGCTTTGTCACATGTGTACTCATCTCATAGAATTAAATCATTCTTTGGATTGAGCATTTTGAAATCACTGTTTCTGTGGAATCTGAGAAAGGACATTTGGGAACACTCTTAAGAACATGCTGAAAAAGAAATACCCTCTGATGAAAAACAGAAGGAAACTTTCTCTGAAACTACTCTAGATCATGTGAATTCCAGGCCCACAAGTAAGCTTATTTTTTCACTTAGCAGTATTCTAACACTGTTTTAGGTTTGTCAGCTAAGGGATACTTGGAAGCACTTTGAAGCTTATGATGAAAACGGAAACATCTTCCGTTAGATACTGGAGAGAAGATTTCCGAGGAGCTGCTTTGTGACGTGTGCATTCCAGTCACAGAATTATGCTTTTCTTCTCATAGAGGATTGGGGAATCCTGCTTGGAGAAAAAGCTACCAGGGGACATTCGGGAATATATGGACAGCTATGGTGGAAAAGGAATTATCCTCAGACAAATACAGGAAAGAAGCTTTCTGTGAAACTGCTTTGTGATAGATATGTCTATTCATCTCACATAGATAAATCTTTCTTTATATTACACAGTTTTGAAACTGCATCATGGACGGATTCGTGAAGGGACATTCGGGAGCACATTCAGGCCTGTGGGGAAATAGGAGATATCTTCAGATAAAAACTGGGGAGAAGTTTTCTGAGAAACTGCTTTGTGATGTGTGCATTCCACTCAGGAAGTTATACCCCTCTTCTCATAAGGCAGTGTTTGAACACTGTTCCTGTAAAACTGAAAAGGTCATATTTTGCAATGCCTTGAAGATTATGGTGGAAAGTGAAATATCCTGAAATAAAACCCAGAAAGAAGCATTCAATGAAACTGCTCTCTGACGTGTGCATTCATGTCAGAGAATTAAAGCTTACAGTACGTTGTCCAGTTTGGAAACTCCGTCTTTGAGGAATCTGTGAAGGGATATTAAGTGGCACACGGAGGCTTGTGGTGAGAAAGGAAATGTCTTCTGATGAAAACTGGAGAGAAGCTTTTGGAGCAACTGCTTTGTGATATGTGTATGCATCTCATAGATTTAAATCATTCTTTGGATTGAGCAGTTCGAAATCACTGTTTCTGTGGAAGCTGAGAAAGGACATTTGGGAATGCTCTTTAAAATATGCTGAAAAAGAAATATCCACTGATAAAAAGCTGAAGGAAACGTTCTGAGAAACTGTTCTATGTCACGTGAATTCCATCGCACAGTTAAGCTTCTGTTTTCATTGAGCAGTTTTCTAATACTGTTTTAGGTTAGTCAGCTAAGGGATACTCGAGAGCACTTTGAGGCTTACAGTGAAAACGGGAATATCTTCAGACAGATACCGGAGAGAAAATTTCCAAGGAGCTGCTTTGTGACGTGTGCATTCCACTCACATAGTTATACTTTTCTTCTCATAGAGGGTTGGGAAATCTCATTTGGAGAAAAAGCTACCAGGGGACATTCAGGAGTATATGGATGGCTACAGTGAAAAAGGAAGTATCCTCAGACAAAAACTGGAAAGAAGCTTTCTGTGAAACTTCTTTGGGATAAATATGTCTATTCATCTCACATAGATAAAACTGTCTTACTATTACGCAGTTTTGAAACCTCGTCATGGACGGATTTGCGAAGGGACATTCGGGAGGACATTCAGGACTATGGTGAAAAAGGAGATATCTTCAGATAAAAACTGGAGAGAAGCTTTCTGAGAAACTGCTTTGTGATATGTGCATTCCACTCAAGGAGTTATACGTTTTTTCTCATAAGGCAGTGTTTGTACACTGTTCTTGTGAAACTGAAAATGTGATATTTTGCAGTGCATTGAAGACTATGGCGAAAAGTGGAATATCCGGAAATACAATCCAGAGAGAAGTGTTCCAAGAAATGGCTCTCTGACGTGTGCCTTCACTTCAGAGAGCTAAAGCTTACAATACGTTGCCCAGTTTGGAAACTCTGTCTTTGAGGAATAAGTGTAGGGATATTAAGTGGCGTCCAAAGGATTGTGTTGAGAAAGGAAATGTCTACCGATGAAAAATGGAGAGAAGCTTTTGGAGCAACTTCTTTGTGATGTGTGTATTCATCTCATAGAGTTAACTCATTCTTTGGATTGAGCAGTGTGAAATCTCTGTTTCTGTGGAACATGAGAAAGGACATTAGGGAACACTTTTAAGAATATGTTGAAAAAGAAATACCTTCTGATGAAAACTGGAAGGAGACTTCTGTGAAATTGCTCTACATCACCTGAATGTACTTGCACAGTTACGTTTCTGTTTTCATTCAGCAGTATTCTAACGCTGTTTCAGGTTAGTCAGCTAAGGGATACTCGGGAGTGCTTGGAGACTTATGGTGAAAACGAAAATATCTTCAGATAGATACTGGAGAGAATATTTCCGAGGAGCTGCTTTGTGATGTGTGAATTCCACTCATGGAGTTATACTTTTCTTCTTATAGAGGATTGGGGTATTCCAATGGAAGTAAACGCTACCAAGGGACATTCAGGAGTATATGGATGGCTTCAGTGAAAAAGGAAATATCCTCAGACAAAAACTGGAAAGAAGATTTCTGAGAAACTTCTTTGGGATAGATATGTCTATTCATCTCACATAGACAAAACTGTCTTTCTATTATGCAGTTTTGAAACTGCATCATGGACGGATTCGTGAAGGGACATTTGGGAGGACATTCAGGCCTATGGTGAAAAAGGAGATATCTTCAGATGAAAACTGGAGAGAAGCTTTCTGAGAAATTGCTTTGTGATGTGTGCATTCCACTCAGGGAGTTATATCTCTTTTCACGTAAGGCAGTGTTTGAACACTCTTCTTGTAATACTGAAAAAGTGATATTTTGCAGTGCATTGAAGACTATGGCAAAAAGTGAAATAACCAGAAATAAAACCCAGAAAGAAGCGTTCCAAGAAACTGCTATCAGACGTGTGCATTCATTTCAGAGAGTTAAAGCTTACACTACGTTGCCCAGTTTGGAAACTCTGTCTTGGAAGAATCTGTGAAGGGAAATTAAATGGCGTCTGGTGGCTTGTGGTGAGAAAGGAAATGTCTTCCGATGAAAACTGGAGAGAAATATTCGGAGCAACTGCTTTGTGATGTGTGTATTCATGTCATAGAGTTAAATCATTCTTTGGAGTGAGCAGTTTAAATCACTGTTTCTGTGGAACCTGAGAAAGGACATTTCGGAACGCTTTTAAGAATACGCTGAAAAAGAAATACTCTCCGATAAAAACCAGAAGGAGACTTTCTGTGGAACTGCTCTAGGTCACATGAAGTCCACGTGCACAGTTTTCATTGAGTAGTATTCTAACACTGTTTTAGGTTATTCAGCTAAGGAATACTGGGGAGCCCATTGAGGCTTATGGTGAAAACAGAAATATCATCAGTAACACACCGGAGAGAAGCTGGTTTATGACGTGTGTATTTCACTCAGGGAGTTCTACCTCTTATCTCATAAGGCAGTGTTGGAACACTCTTCCTGTAAAACTGTAAAAGTGATATTTTGCAGCGTATTGAAGACTACACTACATTGCCCATTTTGGAAACTGTCTTTGAGGAATTTGTGAAGGGATATTAAGTGACGCCCAGAGGCTTGTGGTGAGAAAGAAAACGTCTTCTGATGAAAACTGGAGAGAAGCTTTCGGAGCAACTGCTTTCTGATATGTGTATTCATTCCATAGATTTAAATAACTCTTTGGAATGAGCAGTTTGAAATCACTGTTTCTGTGGAACCTGAGAAAGGACATTTGGGAGAGCTCTTCAGAATACGCTGAAAAAGAAATAGCCTCTGATAAAACTAGAAGGAAACTTTCTGGGAAACTGTTCTGGGTCACGTGAATTCACCTCACAGAGTTAAGCTTCTGTTTCCATTGAGCTGTATTTTAACACTGTTTTAGGTTAGTCAGCTAAGGTATACTCGGGAGCACTTTGAGGCTTACAGTGAAAGCAGAAATATCTTCAGGTAGATACTGGAAAGAAGATTTCCGAGAAACTGCTTTGTGACATGTGCATTCCACTCACGGAGTTATACTTTTATTCTCATAGAAGATTGGGGAATCCCAATTGGAGAAAAAGCTCCCTGGGGACATCCGGGAGTATATGGATGGCTATGGTGAAAAAGGAAATATCCTCAGACAAAAGTTGGAAAGAAGCTTTCTGTGAAACTGCTTTGTGATAGATATGTCTATTCATCTCACACAGATAAAACTTTCTTTCAATTACAGTTTTCAAACTGCGTCATGGACGGATTCATGAAGGGACATTCGGGAACATATTCAGGACTCTTTGGAAATAGGAGATATCCTCAGATAAAAATTGGAGAGAAGCTTTCTGGGAAACCGTTTTCTGATGTGTGCATTCCACTAAGGGATTTTTACCACTTTTTTCATAAGGCAATGTTTCACCACTGTTCTTGTAAAACTGAAAAAGTGATATTTTGCAGTGCATTGAAAACTATAACGAAAAGTGAAATATCCTGAAATAAAACCCAGAAAGAAGTGTTTCAAGAGACTGCTTTCTGACGTGTGAATTAATTTCAGAGAGTTAAAGCTTACACTACGTTGCCCAGTTTGGAAACTCTGTCTTTGTGGAATCTGTGAAGGGATATTAAGTGGAGCGCGGAGGCTGGTGTTGAGAAAGGAAATGTCTCCCGATGAAAACTGGAGAGAAAATTTCGGAGCAACTGCTTTCTAATATGTGCATTCATCCTATAGAGTTAAATCATTCTTGGGGTTGAGAAATTTGAAATCACTGTTTCTGTGGAACCTGAAAAGGACATTTGGAATGCTCTTAAGAATATGTTGAAAAAGAAATACCCTCCAATAAAAACCAGAAGGAAACTTTCTATGTAACTGTTCTAGGTCACCTGAATTCCACCTGCACAGTTAAACTTCTGTTTTCATTGAGCAGTATTCTAACACTGTTTTAGGTTAGTCAGCTAAATGATAGTCGGGAACGCTTTGAGGCTTATGGTGAAAATGGAAATATCTTCAGATAGATACTGGAGAGATTTCCAAGGAGCTGCTTTGTGACGTGTGCATTCCACTCAGAGTTACACTTTTCTTCTTATAGAGCACTAGGTTATCCCGTTTGTAGAAAAAGGTACCAGGGGACATTCGGGGGTATATGGACGGCTATGGTGAAAAAGGAAATAGCTTCAGACGAAAACTGGAAAGAAGTTTTCTGAGAAACTGCTTTGTGATAGATATGTCTATTCATCTCACATAGATAAAACTTTCTATTACACAGTTCTGAAACTGCGTCATGGACGCATTTGCAACGGGAGATTTGGGAGCACATACAGGCCTCTGAGGAAATATGTAATACCTTCTGATAATAACTGGAGAGAAGCTTTCTGAGAAATGGCTTTGTGATGTTTGCATTCCAATTAGCAAGTTATACCTCTTTTCTCATAAGGCAGTGTTTGAACACTATTCCTGTAAAACTGAGAATGTGATATTTTGCAGCACTTTGAAGACTACAGCAAAAAGTGAAATGTCCTGAAATAAAATGCTGAAAGAAGCCTTTCAAGAAACTGCTTTCTGACGTGTGCATTCACTTCCGAGATTTAAAGCTTACACTACATTTCCCAGTTTGGAAACTCTGCCTTTGAGGAATCTTGAGGGGATATTAAGTGGCGCCTGGAGGCTTGTGGTGAGAAAGGAAACATTTTCTGATGAAACCTGGAGAGAATTTTTCGGAGCAATTGCTTTGCCATTTGTGTATTCATCTCATAGAGTTAAATCATTCCTTGGATTGAGCAGTTTAAAAACACTGTTTCTGTGGAACCTGAGAAAGGACATTTGGGAACACTCTTAAGAATATGCTGAAAAAGAAATACCCTACCAGGGGACATTTGGGAGTATATGGACGGCTATATTTAAAAAGAAGTATCCTAAGACAAAAACTGGAAAGAAGCTTTCTGCTTTGTGATATATATATATATATATCATATATATACATATATATACATAATATATATACACATATATATATTCATCTCACATAGAAAAAGCTTTCTTTCTATTAATCAATTTTGAAACTGCATCATGGATGGATTTGCGAAGGGACATTCGGGAGAACATTCAGGCCTGTGGCGAAGTAGGCGATAACTTCAGATAAAAACTGGAGAGAAACTTTCTGAGAAACTGCTTTGTGATGTGTGCTTTCCACTCACAGTGTTATACTTTTCTTCTCATAGAGTATTGGGAATCAAGCTTGTAGAAAACGCTACCAGTGGACATTCGGGAGTAAATGGATGGCTACAGTGAAAAAGGAAATATCATCAGACAAAAACTGGAAAGAAGCTTTCTGTGAAACTGCTTTGTGATAGATATGTCTATTCACATCACAAACATAAAACTTTCTTTCCATTACACTCTTTTGAAACTGTGTCATGGATGGATTCATGAGGAGACATTCGGGAGCACATGCAGACTTGTGGATAAATAGGAAATATATTCAGCTAAAAACTGGAGAGAAGCTTTCTGAGAAACTGCATTGTGATGCGTGCATTCCACTCAGGGAGTTATAGTTCTTTTCTCATAAGGTAGTGTTTGAACACTGTTCCTGTAAAACTGAAAAGGTGATATTTTGCAGTGCATTGAAGACTATGGCAAAAAGTGAAATATCCGGAACAAAACCCAGAAAGAAGCGTTCCAAGAAACGGCTCTCTGACGTGTGCATTCATTTGAGAGAGCTAAATCTTACACTACGTTGCCCAGTTTGGAAACTGTCTTTGAGGAATCTCTGAGGGGATATTAAGTGGCGCTCGGAGGCTTGTGGTGAGAAAGGAAAGGTCTTACGATGAAACCTGGAGAGAAGCTTTCAGAGCAACTGCTTTGGGATGTATGTATTCATCTCGTAGAGTCAAATCATTCTTTGGATTGAGCAGTTTGAACTCACTGTTTCAAATTCAATGAAAAGAACTGACTTATATCTCACAGAGTTACATGATTCCTTTTATGCAGCATTTTGGTAGCACTGTTTTTGGAGAATTGGAGAAGGGATAATTTGGATCACCTTGAAGACTATGGTGATATAGGAAATATGCTCACATAAAATCTAAAAAGAAACTTTCTGAGAAACTTCTTTGGGTTTTCTTAATTCATCACAGAGGTACACAGTTGTTTTCATTGAGACAGAATTTCCAAACTGGGCAATGTACTGTAACCTTTAACTCTCTGAAATGAATGCACACGTCAGAGAGCAGTTTCTTGGAATGTTTCTTTCAGGGTTTTATTTCAGGATACTTCACTCTTTTCATGGAATCTGCGATGGGAAATTATGGAGAACATTGAGCCCTGTGATGAAAAAGAAAATATCCTCAGATAGGCCGGGCGTGGTGGCTCAAGCCTGTAATCCCAGCACTTTGGGAGGCCGAGATGGGCGGATCGTGAGGTCAGGAGATCGAGACCATCCTGGCTAACACGGTGAAACCCCGTCTCTACTAAAAAATACAAAAAACTAGCCGGGCGAGGTGGCAGACGCCTGTAGTCCCAGCTACTCCAGAGGCTGAGGCAGGAGAATGGCGTAAACTCGGGAGGCGGAGCTTGCAGTGAGCTGAGATCTGGCCACTGAACTCCAGCCCGGGCTAGAGCGAGACTCCGTCTCAAAAAAAAAAAAATCCTCAGATAAAAACTAGAAAGAAGGTTTATGAGAAACTGCTTTATGATTTGTGAATTCATCTCACAGAGTTACACCATTCTTTGCATGGAGCAATTCGGTAGCACTGTTTTTGGGGAATTTGAAAACAGATATTTTGGATTGCTTTGAAGCCTATGGTGACAAAGGAAAAATCTTTTGAAATAAACAAGAAAGAAGCTTTCTGAGAAACTCCTTTGTGATGTGTGAATTCATCTCACAGATTTACACCTTTCTTTTTATGGAGGAGTTTGTTAACACTGTTTTCCTGGAATCTGCAAAGGTATGTTCAAGAGCCCATTGAGGCCTATGGTGATAAAGGAAATATCCTCAGACAAAAACTAGAAAGAAGTTTTCTGAGAAACTGCTTTGTGATGTGTCAATTCATCTCACAGAGTTACATCATTCTTTTAATTGTGGAGAATATCCACAGATAAAATCTAGAAACAAACTTTCAAAGAAACCACTTTGTGATGTGTGAATTCATCTCACAGAGTTACACTGTTCTTTTCCTTGAGAAGTGTGATAACACTATTTTTTGTGGAATCTGCCATGGGATATTCACTAGCACTTTGAGACAAATGGTGAAAAAGGAAATATTCCCAGATAAAAACTAGACGGAAGCTTTCTGAAAAACAGCTTTATAATGTGTGAATTCAACTCAATGAATTACACCATCTCTTCATGGAGGAGCTTGGTAGCACTCTTTTTGGGGAATCTGAGAAGGTATATTTTGGATTGTATTGAACCCTGGGTAACAAAGGAAATATCCTAAGAGAAAAACCAGAAAGAATCTTTCTGAGAAACGTATTTGTTATGGGGGAATTTATCTCACAGTGTTACACGATTCTTTAAATGCAGAAATTTGCAAACACTGTTTTCGTGGAAGTTGCAAAGGGAGTGCAGTGAGGCCAATGGTGAAAAAGGAAATATCATCAGATAAAAACAAGAAAGAAAATTTCAGAGAAACTTCTTTGTGATGTGTGAATTCAGCTCACAGAGTTACACTTTTCTTTGCATTGAGCAGTTTGCTTACACTGTTGTCTTGGAATCTGCAATATGATACTTTGGAGCACATTAATGCTTATGATGACAAAGGATATATCCTCATACAAATAGTAGAAAGAAGCTTTCTGAGAAACTCTTTGTGATGTGTGAATTCATCTCACAGATTTACACCTTTCTTTTTATGGAGGAGTTTGTTAACACTGTTTTCCTGGAATCTGCAAAGGTATGTTCAAGAGCCCATTGAGGCCTATGGTGATAAAGAAATATCCTCAGACAAAAACTAGAAAGAAGTTTTCTGAGAAACTGCTTTGTGATGTGTCAATTCATCTCACAGAGTTACATCATTCTTTTAATTGTGGAGAATATCCACAGATAAAATCTAGAAACAAACTTTCAAAGAAACCACTTTGTGATGTGTGAATTCATCTCACAGAGTTACACTGTTCTTTTCCTTGAGAAGTGTGATAACACTATTTTTTGTGGAATCTGCCATGGGATATTCACTAGCACTTTGAGACAAATGGTGAAAAAGGAAATATTCCCAGATAAAAACTAGACGGAAGCTTTCTGAAAAACAGCTTTATAATGTGTGAATTCAACTCAATGAATTACACCATTCTCTTCATGGAGGAGCTTGGTAGCACTCTTTTTGGGGAATCTGAGAAGGTATATTTTGGATTGTATTGAACCCTGGGTAACAAAGGAAATATCCTAAGAGAAAAACCAGAAAGAATCTTTCTGAGAAACGTATTTGTTATGGGGGAATTTATCTCACAGTGTTACACGATTCTTTAAATGCAGAAATTTGCAAACACTGTTTTCGTGGAAGTTGCAAAGGGAGTGCATTGAGGCCTATGGTGAAAAAGGAAATATCATCAGATAAAAACAAGAAAGAAAATTTCAGAGAAACTTCTTTGTGATGTGTGAATTCAGCTCACAGAGTTACACTTTTCTTTGCATTGAGCAGTTTGCTTACACTGTTGTCTTGGAATCTGCAATATGATACTTTGGAGCACATTAATGCTTATGATGACAAAGGATATATCCTCATACAAATAGTAGAAAGAAGCTTTCTGAGAAACTTCTTTCTATGTGTTAATTCATCTCACACAGTTGCATGATTCTTTTCATGGAGCAGTTTGGTAGAATTGTTTTTGGTGAATCTGAGAAGGGATATTCTGGACTGCATTGAACCGTAAGTTGACAAAGGAAATATCATCAGATAAAAACTAGAAAGTAGATTTCTGCAAATGTTCTTTATGATGTGTTAATTCATCTCAAAGAGTTACACGTTTCTTTTCATAGATTAGTTTGTTAACACTGTTTAATAGGATTCCGCAAAGGGATATTTTGGAGTACATTGAGGCCTAAGGTGAAAAGGGAAATATCCTCTGAAAAAAATTAGAAAGAAGCTTTCTGAGAAACTGCTTTATGATGTGTGAATTAAACTCACAGAGTTACAGTGTTCTTTTCATTGAGCAGTTTGCGAACACTCTTTTCTTGGAATCTGCAATGGGATAATTCAGAGTCCATTGAAGCTTATGGTAACAAAGGAAATATCCTCATATAAAACATAGAAACAAGTGTTCTGAGACAGCACTGTGGGATGTGCTAATTCATCTCAAAATTTTACATGATCCCTTTCAAACACCATTTTGGTAGCAGTGTTTTGGGGGAATGTGAGAAGGGATATATTGTATCATATTGAAGGCTCCGGTGACAAAGGAAATAATTTTAGATAAAAGCTAGAAAGAAGCTTTCTGAGAAAGTACTTTCTGATGTACTAATTTATCCCTCAGAGTTACACCTTTATTTTCATGGAGCAGCTTTCAAGTAGTGTTTTCTTGGAATCTGCAAAGGGATATTTGTGAGTGCATTGAGGCCTATGGTGAAAAAGGAAATATCCTCAGATAAAAATTAGAAGGAATCTTTCTGAGAGACAGCTTTGTGATGTTTGAGTTCCTCTCCCAGAGTTACACCATTCTTTTCATAGAACAGTTTGGTAGCACTGTTTCTGGGGACTCTGAGAATGTATATTTTGGATTGCATTGAAGTCTAAGGTGACAAAGGAAATATCGTCAGATAAAAATTAGAAAGTAGCTTTCTGAGAAAGTTTTTGTCATGTGTGAATTCATCTTACAGACATACAACTTTCTTTTCATGCAGCAGTTTGTTAACACTGTTTTCATTTAATCTGCACAGGGATATTTGGGAGCGAATTGAGGCCTATAGTGAAAAAGGAAATAGCCTCAGATTAAAACTAGGAAGAATCTTTCTGAAAAACTGTTTTGTGATGTGTGAATTCATCTTAAAGTGTTACACCATTCTTCTCATTGAGCAGTTTGCTCACACTGTTTTCAGGGAATCTGGAAAGGGATTTTTTTTCACCACATTGAAGCCTATGTTCACAAAGGAAATTTCCTCAGTTAAAACCAAAAATAAGCTTTCTGAGGAACCGCTCTGTGATGTGATAATTCAACTCACAGTGTTACACAATTCTTCTCATGGATCAGTTGGGTAGCACCGTTTTTAGGTAAACTGAGAAGGGATATTTTGGATCACATTGAAGCCTATGGTGGCAAAGGAAATATCCACAGATAAAAACCAGAAAGAAGCTTTCTGAGAATGTTTTTTTGTGACGTGTGAATTTATCTCACAGAGTTACATTGTTCTTTTCATTGAGCACTTTACTAACACTGCTTTCGTGGAATCTGCAAAGGGATATTTGGGAGTGCCTTGAGGTCTATGGTGAAAAGAGAAATATCTTCAGATAAAAACTAGAAAGAAGCTTTCTGAGAAACTGATTTGTGATGTGTGAATTCATCTCACAGAGATACAATGTTGTTTTCACTGAGCAAGTTGTTAACACTGTTTTCGTGGTATCTGCAATGGGATATTTGAGATCGCATTGAAGCCTATGGTGACAAAGGGAATATCCTCAGATAAAAACCAAAAAGAAATTTTCTGAGAAATTGATTTGTGATGTTACAACCCTCTTTTCACCAAGTAGTTTGGTTGCACTCTTTTTGGGGAATCTGAGAAGGGATATTTTCAATAGCAATGAAGCCTATGGTGACAAAGGAAACATTAGCAGTTTGCTAACAATGTTTTCGTGGAATCGAAAATAACATATTTGGGAGTGTGTTAAAGCCTATGTTGACAAAGGAAATATCCTCAGACCAAAACCAAAAAGAAGCTTTCTGAGAAACAGCTTTGTGTTGTGTGAATTCACCTCACAGATTTACACATTTCTTTTCATGGAACACTTTGCTAACATTGCTTTTGTGCAATCTACAAAGGGATATTCTGGAGAGTGGTGAGGCCAAGGGTGAAAAGGAAAATATCTTCAGATAAAAACTAGAAAGAAGCTTTCTGAGAAACTGCTTTGTGATTTGTGAATTCATCTAACAGAATTACTGGATTCTTTGCATGGGGTTGTTTTGTAGCACTGTTTTTGGGGAATCTGAGAAGGGATATTTTGAATTGCATTGAAACCCATGGTGACAAAGGAAACATCCTCAGATTAAAACTAGAAAGAAGCTTTCCGAGAAACTGCTTTATGATTTGTGAATTTATCTCACAGACTTACATGATTCTTTTCATGGAGCAATTGGGTTACTCTTTGGGGGAATCTGAGAAGACATATTTTGGATTGCATTGAAGCCTATGGTGACAAAGAAATACTAAACAGATTAAAACTAGAAAGATGCTTTCTCAGAAAGTTCTTTGTGATGTGGGTATTCATCTCACAGAGTAACACCTTTCTTTTTATGGAACAGTTTGTTAACAATGTTTAGGTGCTATCTACAGAGTGATAGTTGGGAGTGAGTTGAGACCTATGGTGAAAAGGAAATATCTTCAGATAAAAACTAGAAAGAGGCTTTCTGAGAAAATGCTTTGTGATGTGTGAATTCATCTCACAGAATTACACCACTGCTGTCATGGAGCATTTTGCCTACACTTTTTTCTTGGAATCTGCAATAAGTTATTTCAGAGTGCATTGAAGCCTATGGTGACATACGAAATATCCTCAGACAAAAACCCAAAAGAAACTTTCTGTGAAACTGCTTTGCAATATGTGAATTCATCTCCCAGAGTTACATCTTTCTTTTCATGGAGCATTTTGGTGACACTGTTTTCGTGGAAACTGCAAAGGGATCTTTGAGAGCACATTAAGGCTTATAGTGAAAAAGGAAATATCAACAGATAAAAAACAGAAAGAAGGTTTCTGAGAAGCTGCTTTGTGATGGGTGAATTCGTCTTACAGTGTTACACTGTTCTTTTCATTGAGCAGTTTGCAAACACCGTTTTCTTGGGATTCTGCAATGGGATATTTTGGAGCACTTTGAAGCTTATAGTAACAAAGGGAATATCCTCACCTAAAAATTAGAAAGAAGCTTTCTGAGAAACTGCTTTGTGATGTGTCAATTCACCTAACAGTGTTACATGATTCTTTACATGGAACAGTTTGCTGTTTTTTGAGGAATGTGAGGAGGGATATATTTGATTGCATTGAAGCTTATGGTGATAAAGAAAATATCCTCAGATGAAAACTGGAAGGAAGCTTCCTGAGAAACTGCTTTGTGATTTGTGAATTCATCTCACAGAGTTACACCTTATCTTTTCATGGAGCTGTTTGGTAGCACTGCTTTTGCGGAACCTGAGAAGGAATATTTTCTATGACATTGAAGCCTATATTGACAAAGGTAATATTATCACATACAAACTAGAAATAAGCTTTCTGAGAAACTTCTTCTTGATGTGTAAATTCATCTCACAGAGTTACACCTTTCTTTTCATGGAGCATTTTGCTAAAATTGTTTTCATGGAATCTGCAAAGGAATATTTGGGAGTGCATTGAAGCCTCTGGTGACAAAGGAAATATCCTCAGGAAAAAAAAAACACAAATAAGATTTCTGAGAAACTGCTTTGTGATGCGTGATTTCATCTCACCGAGTTACACCGTTCTTTTCATTGAGAAGTTTGCTAACACTTTTCTCGTTTAATCTGCAATGGGATATTAGGATGCACATTCAGGGATATAGTGAAAAAGGAAATATCCTCAGATAAAAACTAGAAAGAAGCTTTCTGATAAAGTTATTTCTGATGTATGAATTCATCTCACAGAGCTTCAGCTTTCTTTTCATGGAGCAATTTGCTTACACTCTTTTTGTGGAATCTCCAAAGTGATATTTGGGAGCCCATTGAGGCCTATCTTGGAAAAGGAAGTATCCACGGATAAAAAGTAGAAAGAAGTTTTCTGAGAGACTGATTTGTGATGTATGAATTCCCCTCACAGAGTTACACCTTTCAATTCATCCAGTATTTTGCTAACACTGTTTTCGTGGAATCTGCAAAGGGATATTTGGGAGCACATTGTAGTCTATGGTGACAAAGGTAATATCTTCAGATAAAAACCAAAAGAAGCTTTCTGAGAGACTGCTTCATGATATATGAAATGAATTCACATAGTTACACTGTTCTTTTCATTGAGCAGTTTGCTAACACTGTTTTCTCGGAATCTGCAATGAGATATTTCAGAGAGTATTGAAGCTTATGACGAAGTAAATATCCTCAGACAAAATCTAGAGAGAAGCTTTCTGAGAAACTGCTCTCTGATTTGTGAATTCTTCTAAAAGAGTTATACAATTCTTTTTATGGAGCAGTTTCGTAGCAATGTTTTTGTCGAATATGGGAAGGGATATTTTGGATTGCATTGAAGCTGCTGGTGGCAATGGAAATATCCTCAGATAAAAACTAGAAAGACGCCTTCTGAGAAATTTCTTTGTGGTGTGTGAATTCATCTCACTGAGTTACATCTCTCTTTTCTTGGAGTAGTTTGCTAACACTGTTTTCATGGAATTTGCAAAGGATTATTTGGAGCGCATTGAAGCCTATAGTGACATAGGAAATATCCTCAGATAATAACCAAAAAGAATATTTCTGAGAGACTGCTTCATGATGTGTGAATTGATCTCACAGATTTACACTGTTCTTTTCATTGAACAGTTTATTAACACTGTTTTCTTGGGAAGTTTGCTTAAACTTTTCTTGTTTAATGTGCAATCTGATATATGGATGCACATTCACAAATATAGTTACAAAGGAAATATCCTCAGATAAAAACTAGAAAGAAGCTTTCTGAGAAACAGTTTTGTGGTGTATGAATTAGTCTCACAGAGTTACACCACTGTTTTCATGGAGCAGTTTGGTAGCACTGTTTTGGGGGAATTTGAGAAAGGATAATTTGAATTGCATTGAACCTATGGTGACAAAGGAAATATCCTCAGACAAAAACTAGAAAGAAGCTTTCTGAGGCAGTTATTTGTGATGTGTGAATTCATCTCACAGAGTTACGCCTTTCTTTTCATGGAGCAGTTTTCTAACACTGTTTACGTGGAATCTGCAAAGGGATATTTTTTAGCACATTGAGGCCTATAGTGAGAAAGGAAATATCCTCAGATAAAAACGAGAAAGCAGCATTCTGTGAAACTGCTTTGTGATGTGTTAGTTCATCTCACATAGTTGGACGATTCTTTTCATGGATCATTTGGTAGCAGTTTCTGGGGAATCTGAGAAGGCATATTTTGAATTGCATTGAAGCCTGTGTTGTCAAAGGAAATATCCTCAGAATTAAACTAGAAAGAAGTTTCCTGAGAAAGTAGTTTGTGATATGTGAATTCATTTCACAGAGTTACACAGTTCTTTTCATTGATCAGTTTGATAACACTGTTCTTGTGGAATCTGCAATAAGATATTTGGGATCTCATTAAAGCCTTAGTGACATAGGAAATATCCTCAGATAAAAACCCAAAAGAAGCTTTCTGAGAAATTGCTTTGTTATGTGTGAATTCATCTCACAGAGTTACACTGCTCTTTTCATTGAGCTGTCTCCTAACACTCTTTTTGTGGAATCTGCAAAGGGATATTTTGAAGCAAATTGGGGCCTATGTTGTAAAAGGAATTATCCTCAGATAAAAACCAGAAGGAAACTTTCTGAGAAACTGCTTTTTGATGTGTGAATTCATCTTATGGAGCTACACTGTATTTTTCACTTAGCAGTTTGCTAACACTGTTTTCGTGGTATCTGCAGTGGGATATATCAGAGCACATTGAAGATTATGGTGACAAAGGAAATATCCTCATATAAAAACCAAAAATAAGTTTCTGAGAAAATGTTTTGTGATCTATGAATTTATCTCACAGAGTTATACTGTTCTTTTCATTGAGAAGTTTGCTAACACTTTTCTCGTTTAATCTACAATCTGATATAAGGGTGCACATTCAGGAATATAGTGACAAAGGAAATATCCTAAGATAAAAACTAGAAAGAAGATTTCTGAGAAAGTTTTTTGTGATGTGTGAATTCATCTCAGAAAGTTACACAATCCTTTTCAAGAATCAGTTTCCTAACATTGTTTTCATGGAATCTGCAAAGGGATATTTGGGAGTGCTTTGAGGCCTATAGTGAAAAAGGAAATGTCATCAAAAAAAAAAAAAAAACGAGAAAGGAAATTTCTGAGAAACTACTTTGTGATCTGCGAATTCATCTCACAGAGTTACACTGTTCTTTATATTGAGTAGTATGATAAGACTGTTTTCGTGGAATCTGCAATAGGAAATTTGGGAGCGCTTTGAAGTCTATGGTGACAAAGGAAATATCCTCTGATAAAGAACAAAAAGACGCCTTCTGAGAAACTTCTTTGTGATGTGCGAATTCATCTCACAGAGTTACATTTTAATCAAACTGTATGCTAACCCTGTTTCCTTGGAATCTGCAATGAGATATTTCAGATTCCTGGAATCTGCAATGGGATATTTTGGAGCGCAATGAAGCTTATTGTGACAAAGGAAATATCCTCAGACAAAAACTGGAAACAAGCTTTCTGGGAAACTGCTTTGTGGAGTGTTAATTCATCTTACAGAGTGACACAATTTTTTTCATGGAGCAGTTTGGTAGCACTGATTTCGAAGAATATAAGAGGGATATTTTAGATCATATGTTGAAAAGGTAATATCCTCAGATACATCTAGAAGGACAGTTTCTGAGAAAGTTCTTTGTGATGTGAGAATTTGTCTCACAGAGTTACAAATTTCTTTCCAGGGAACAGTTTGTTAAAACTGTTTTTATGTAATCTTCAAGGGGATATTTGGAAGCACATTGAGGTCTACAGTGAAAAACTAAATATCCTCAGATAAAAACCCAAAAAAAGCGTTCTGAGAAACTGCTTCATGATGTGTGAATTCATCTCATACTGTTACACTTTTCTTTTCATTAAGCATTTTCTAATACTGTTTTCTTGGAATCTGCAATGGTATATTTCGGAGTGAATTGAGGCCTATGTTGAAAAAGTAATTATCCTCAGGTAAAAACTAGAAAGAAGCATTCTGAGAAACTGCTTTGTGATGTGTGAATTCATCACACAGGACTACACAGCTCTTTTCTTTGAGCAGTTTGCTAACACTGTTTTCTTGGAATCTACAGTGGGCTACATCAGAGCGTATTGAAGATTATGGAGACAAAGGAAGTATCCTCAGATAAAAAATAAAAATAAGTTTCTGAAAAATTTCTTTGTGATGCATGAATTCTTCTTACAGAGTTACACCGTTTTTTTCATTGGGAAGTTTGCTAACACTTTTCTCATTTAATCTGCAATGGGATATTCGGGCGCACATTTAGGAATATAGTGAAAAGGAAATATCCTCAGATAAAAACTAGAAAGAAATTTTCTGAGAAACAGCTTTGTGGTGTGTGAATTCATCTCAAAGAGTTACACTGCTCTGTTCATTGAGCAGTTTGCTAACACTATTTTCTTGGAATCTGCAATGGGATATTGCTTAGTGCATTGAAGCTTATGATGACAAAGGAAATATCCACAGACAAAAACTAGAAAGAAACATTCAGAGAAACTGCTTCATGATTTTTGAATTCATCTCACAGAGGTACACCATCTTTTTCATGAAGCAGTTTGGTAGCACTGTTTTGGGGGAATCTGAGAATGGATATTTTGGATTGCATTGAAACCTATGGTGGACAAAGGAAATATCCTCAGATAAAAACGAAAAGAAGCTTTCTGAGAAATTTCTTTGTGATGTGTGAATTCTTCTCACAGAGTTACACTGTTCTTTCTATTGAGAAGTTTGCTGACATTTTTCTCGTTTAATCTGCAATGCGATATTCGTGTGCACATTCAGGAATATAGTGTAAAGGAAATATTCTCAGATAAAAACTAGAAAGAAGTTTTCTGAGAAACAGCTTTGGGATGTGTGAATTAATCTCACAGAGTTACACCACTGTTTTCATGGAGCAATTTGGTAGCAATGATTTTGGGGAATCTGAGAAGGGATATTTTGGATCGTATTGAATCCTATGTTGAAAAGCACATGTCCTCAGCTAAATCTAGAAAGAAGCTTTCTGAGAAAGTTCTTTGTGATATGTAAATTCATCTCACAGAGTTACACCTTTCCTTTCATGGAGCCGTTTGCTAACAGTTTTTGTGCAATCTGCAAAGGGATATTTCGGAGTGCATTGAGGTCTATTGTGAAAAAGGAAATACCCTCAGATAAAAACCAAAAAGAAGCTTTCTGAGAAACTGCTTTGTGATGCGTCAGTTCATCTCACAGAGATACACTGTCTTTACATTGATGAGTTTCCTAACACTGTTTTCTTGGAATCTGCAATGGGATATTTTGGAGCACATTGAAGCTTAGGGTCACAATGGAAATATTCTCAGACAAAAGCTAGAAATAAGCTTTCTGACCAACTGCTTTTTATTTGTGAATTCATCTCACAGAGTTACACGATTCTTTTCATGGAGCAGATTGTTAGTACTGTTTTTATGTAATCTGCAAAGGATATTGGGGAGCTTCTAGAGGCCAACAGTGAAAAGGAAATACCCTCAGATAAAAACCAAAAAGAAGCTTTCTGAGAAACTGCTTTGTGATGCGTCAGTTCATCTCACAGAGATACACTGTCTTTACATTGATGAGTTTCCTAACACTGTTTTCTTGGAATCTGCAATGGGATATTTTGGAGCACATTGAAGCTTAGGGTCACAATGGAAATATTCTCAGACAAAAGCTAGAAATAAGCTTTCTGACCAACTGCTTTTTATTTGTGAATTCATCTCACAGAGTTACACGATTCTTTTCATGGAGCAGATTGTTAGTACTGTTTTTATGTAATCTGCAAAGGGATATTGGGGAGCTTCTAGAGGCCAACAGTGAAAAGGAAATAACTTCAGATAAAAACTGGAGAGAAGCATTTTGAGAAATGATTTTCTGATGTGTGTATTCATATCATAGAGTTTAACCACTTTCTTGATTGAGCAGTTTGTCATCACTGTTTTTATGGTATCTCAGAGGAGACATTTGGGAACACATTGAAGCCTATGGTAAAAAAGAAAATATGGTCAGATTTAAACTAGAAAGAAGCTTTCTGAAAAACTGCTTTGTAATGGGTGAATTCATCGCACAGAGTTTCAATTTTGTTTTCATTGAGCAGTTTGGTAACACAGTTTTTGTGGAATCTGCAAAGGGATATTTGGGAATGCATAGAGTCCAATGGTGAAAAAGGAAATATATTCAGTTAAAAACTGGAGAGAAGGTTTCTGAGAAACTCCTTTTTGATGTGTGCATTCATCTCATAGAGCTAAACGTTTCTTTTGAGGGAGCACTTTGACATCACTGTTTGTGTAGAATCTGACAAGCGATATTTGGGATTGCATTGAAGCTTATGGTGGAAAAAGAAATATCCTAAGATAAAAACTAGAAAGAAGCCTTCTGAGAAGCTGCTTTTTGATTGGTCAATTTATCTCACAGAGTTACATCATTCTTTTCGTGGTGCAGTTTGTTAGCACTGCTTTTGTGGAATCTGCAGAGGGATATTAGAGAGTGCATAGAGGCCTAAGATGAGAAAAGAAATTTCCCTAGGTAACAAGTGGAGAGAAGCTTTCACAGAATCTCCTTTGTGATGTTTGCATTCATCTCATAGAGGTAACATTTCTGTTGAGGAAGCACTTCGACATCAAGGTTTTTGTGGTGCCTGAGATGGGGTATTTCGGAGTGCATTGAAGGCAACGTTGGAAAATGAAATATCCTCATATAAAAACCAGAAAGAACCTTTCTTTTTTTTTTTTTTTTTTTGAGACGGAGTCTCGCTCTGTCGCCCAGGCTAGAGTGCTGTGGCCGGATCTCAGCTCACTGCAAGCTCCACCTCCCGGGTTCACGCCATTCTCCTGCCTCAGCCTCCCGAGTAGCTGGGACTACAGGCGCCCGCCACCTCGCCCGGCTAATTTTTTATATTTTTTAGTAGAGACGGGGTTTCACCGTGTTAGCCAGGATGGTCTCGATCTCCTGACCTCGTGATCCGCCCGTCTCGGCCTCCCAAAGTGCTGGGATTACAGGCTTGAGCCACCGCGCCCGGCCCAGAAAGAACCTTTCTTTGAAACAGGTTTCTGATGTGTTAACTCATGTCACAGAGTTACACAATTCTTTTCTTGGAGCTGTTTGGTAACACTGTTTACATGGAATCTGCAAAGGGATATTTGGGATTGCATTGAGGCCTATAGCGAAAAAGGAATATCTTCAGATAAAACCTAGAAAGAAGCTTTCTGAGAAACTGCTTTGTAATGTGTGAATTCATCTCAGAGAGTTACACCGTACCTTTCATTGAGCAGTTTTCTAACATTGTTTTAGTGGAATCTGCAATAGGATATTTTAGAGTGCATTGAAGCCTACAGTGACAAAGGAAATACTCTCAGGTAGAAATCAAAAAGAGGCTTTCAGAGAAACTGTTTTGTGATGTGTGAATTCATCTCACAGAGTTACACTGTTCTTTTCATTGAACAGTTTGCTAACACTGTTTTCTTGGAATCTGCAATAGGATGTTTTGGAATGCATTGAAACCTATAGGGACAAAGGAAATATCCTCAGATAAAAACAAGAAAGAAGCTTTCTGAGAAAGTTCCTTTGATTTGTGAATTTATCTCACAGAGTTTTACCTTTCTTTTTCATGCAGCAGTTTGCTAACACCGTTTTTGTGGAATCTGCAAAGGGATATTTGGGGACGCATTTAGGCCTATGTTGAAAAAGGAAATAACCTCAGGTATTAAGTGGAAAGTAGGATTCTGAAAAACTGCTTTGTGATGTGTGAACTCATACCACAGAATTAAAATGTTCCTTTCATTGAGAAGTTTGCTAACACCATTTTCGTGGAATCTTCAAAGGGATATTTAGTAATGCATTAAAGCCTATTGTGAGAAAGCAAATATCCTCAGATAATAACTAGAAAGAAGCTTGCTGAGAAACTGCTTTGTGATGTGTGAATTCATCTCACAGAGTTAAAATTTTCCTTTCATTGAGAAGTTTGCTAACACTGTTTTCTTGGGGTCTGCAAAGGGATATTTCAGAGTGCATTGAAGCTTATGGGAAAAACGAACCATCCTCAGACAAAAACTAGAAAGAATCTTTCTGAGAAATTGCTTTGTGATTCATGAATTCATCTCACAGAGTTACACGAATCTTCTCATTGAACAGTTTATTAGCATCGTTTTTGGGGAATCTAAAAGGGATATTTTGGATCTGATTGAAACCTCCACTTACAAAGGGAGTATCCTCAGATAAAAACTAGAAAGAATCTTTGTGAGAAAGTCCTTTGTGATTCGTGAATTCATCTCACAGAGTTACACCTTTCTTTTCATGGAGCAGTTTGCTAACACTGTTTTCACGGAATCTGCAAAGGGATATTTGGGAGTGCATTGAGGCCTATGATGAAAAAAGGAAATATCTTCAGATAAAAACTAGAAAGGATCTTTCTGAGAAACTGCTTTGTGGTGTGTGATTTCAGCTCAGAGTTAAACCGTTCTTTTCATTGAGCAAGTTTACTCACACTGTTTTCATGGAACTGACAAAGGGGTATTTGGGAGTGCATTGAAGCCTATGTTCATAAAGAAAATATCCTAGGATAAAAACCAAAAATAAATTTTCTGAGACTCTCCTTTGTGATTTAATTCATCTCACAGAGTTGCACAATCCATTTCTAGGATCAGTGTGGTTGCAGTGTTTTTAGTGTTTCGGAGAAAGGATATTTTGAATTGCATTGAAGCCTACGGCGACAAAGGAAATATCCGCAGATAAAATCTATAAAGTTACATTCTGAGAATCTTCTTGTGATGAATGAATTCATCTCACAGAGTTACATCATTCTTTTCATGGAGAAGTTTGGTAGAACTCTTTTTGGGGAATCTTAGAGGGGATATTTTGGATCGCTTTGTAGCCAAGTGTGTGAAGGGAAATATCTCCAAAAATACTAGAAAGTTCTGTGATACTTTTTAGGATGTGTGAATTCACCTAACAGAGTTACACAATTCCTGTCTTGGAGCTGATAGCTAACGATGTTTTTGTGGAATCTGCAATAGGATATTTGGTAACATATTGAAGACTTGGTGACAAAGGAAATATCCTCAGATCAAAACCAAAAAGAAACTTTCTGAGAAAGTTCTTTGTGATGCGTGAATTCATCTAAAAGTGTTACACCTTTCTTTTCATTAAGAAGCTTGCTATCACTCTTTTCATTTAATCTGCAAAGGATTATTCGGGAGTGCATTGAGAAATATGGTGAAAAAGGAAATATCCTCAGATTAAAACCAGAAGGAAGTTATGTGAGAAACATCTTTGTGATATGTGAATTCATCTCTCCGAATTACACCATTCTTTTCATGGAACAATCTCGTAGTACTCTTTTTGGGGAATCTGAGAAGCGATAATTTGGGTCGCATTTCAGCCTATGGTGAAAATGCAAATATCCTCAGATAAAAACCAAAAAGAAGCTTTCAAAGAAACTTCTTTGTGATGGGTGAATTCATCTCACAGATTTACACCTTTCTTTACATGGAACAGTTTGCTAACACTATATTCCTGGAATCTGCAAAGGGATATTCACGAGCACATTGAGGCAAATGGTGAAAAAGGAAATATCCTCAGACAAAAACTAGAAATAAGATTTCTGAGAAACTGCTTTGTGATTTGTGAATTCATCTCACAGTTACACGATACTTTTCATGGAGCAGTTTTGTAGCACTTTTTGGGGAATCTGAGAAGGGATGTTTTGGATTGAATTGAAGCCTATGGTGACAAAGGAAATATCCTCAGATAGAATCTAGAGGGAAGATTTCTGAGAAATTTCTTTTTGATGTGTCAATTCAACTCAGAGAGTGACACCGGTATTTTTATTGAGAGGTTTGCTAACACTTTTTTCGTGGAATCTGCAATGGGGTATTCCAGAGCGCATTGAGGAATATGGTGAAAAGAGAAATATCCTTAGACAGCTTTGTGATGTGTGATTTCATCTCACACATTCACACTGTTCTTTGCATTGAGCAGTTTCTTTACACTGTTTTCTTGGAATCTGCATTCTGATATTTTGGAGCACATTGAAGCTTATGTAGACAAAAGAAATATTTTGTAAAATCTAGAAAAAAGCATTTTGAGAGACTGCTTTCTGATGTGTGAATTCATCTCGCAGATTTACACTGTTCTTTTCATTGAGCAGTTTGCTAACACTGTTTTTTGGAATCTGCAATGGGATATTTCCGAGCGAATTGAAGCTTATGGTGACAAAGGAAATATCCTCATATAAAAACTAGAAAGAAGCTTTCTCAGAGACCACTTTGTGATTTGTAAATTCACCTCACAGAGTTACACGATTCCTTTCATGGATCAGTTTAGTAGCACTGTTTTTGGGGAATCTGAGGAAAGATATTTTATATCACATTTAAGCTAATGGAGACAAAGGAAATATCCTCAGATAAAAACTAGAAAGAAGCTTTCTGAGAAAGTTCTTTGTGATGTGTTTTTTCATCTCAAAATGTTACACCTTTCTTTTCATGGAGCAGTTTGCTAACACTGTTTTCGTGGAATCTGCATAGGTATATTTGGGAGAACATTGGGGCTTATAGTGGAAAGAGAAATATCCTCAGATAAAAACTAGGAAAAATATTTCAGATAAACTGCTTTGTGATGTGTCAATTCATCTCACAGAGTTACACTGTTCTTTTCATTGAGCAATTGCTTAACATTGTTTTCTTGGAATTTGCATTGGAATATTTTGGAGCACATTGAAGCTTATGTTGACAAAGGAAATATTGTCAGACAAAAAGCAGAAAGAAAATTTCGGAGAAACTGCTTTGTGTTTTGTGAGCTCATCCCAAAGAGTTGCATGATTCTTCTCATGGGGCAATTTGCTAGCACTGTTTTTGGGGAATCTGAGAAGGAATATTTTGGGTTGCATAGAAGCCTATGGTGACAAAGGGACTATCCTCAGATATAAACTAAACCGAAGCCTTCTGAGAAAGTTCTTTGTGAAGGGTGAATTCATCTCATAGAGTTACACCATTTTTTTCATGGAGTCATTTGCTAACACTGTTTTCGTGGAATCTGCAAAGGGATATTTGGGAGCGAATTTAGGCCTATGGTGAAAAAGGAAATATCCTTGGTAAAAAAATGCAAAGCAACTTTCTGAGAAAGTACTGCATGATGTGTGAATTCATTGCACAGAGTTACACTGTTCATTTCATTGAGCAGGTTGCTACCACAGTTTTCTAGGAAACTGCAATGTGATATTTCAGAGTGCATTAAAGCTTATGGTGAAAAAGGAATATCCTCAGACAAAATCCAGAAAGAAGCTTTCTGAGAAACTGTTTTGTGATTTGTGACTTTGTCTCACAGAGTTACACGATGCTTTTCATGGAGCAGTTTGGTTGCACTGTTTTTGGGGAATCTGATAAGGGATATTTTGGATCACATTGAAACTTATGGAGACAAGGGAAATATCCCCTGATGAAAACTAAAAACAAGCTTTCTGAGAACCACTTTGTGATGTGTGAATTCATCTCACAGAGTTACAAGATTTTCTTCATGTATCAGTTTGGTAGCACTGTTTTTGAGGAATCTGAGGGAGGATATTTTTGATCGCATTGAAATCAATGGTGACAAGGAAACATCCTTAGATAACAACTACAAAGAAGTTTTCTGAGAAAGTTCTTTGTTATGTGTGAATTTATCTCACAGAGTCTGGAATGCAACATTTTGGAGCACAATGATTCCTGTGGTAAAAAAGGAAATATCCTCAGATAAATACTAAAAGTAAGCTTTTTGAGAAACTTCTTTGTGATGCATGAATTCATCTCCCAGAGTTACACCTTTCTTTTCATGGAGCAGTTTGCTAACACTGTTTTCCTGGGATCTGCAAAGGGATATTTGGGAGCACATGGAGGAATATGGTGAAAAAGGAAATATCCTCAGATAAAAACTAGAAAGCAGTTGTCTGAGAAACTGCTATGTGATGTGTGAATTCATCTCCAGATTTACACTATTCTTTTCATTGATCAGTTTGCTAACACTGTTTTCTTGAAATCATCAAAGGGATATTTCAGAGCGCATTGAAGCTTATGGTGACAATGGAGACATCCTCATATAAAAACTAGAAAGAAGTTTTCTGAGAATCTGCTGTGTGATTTGTAAATTTATCTCACAGAGTTACACGATTCCTTTCATGGATCAGTTTGGTAGCACGGTTTTTGGGGAACTTGAGAAGGGATATTTTACATCGCATTGAAGCCTAGAGTGAAAAAGTTAACATCATCAATAAAAATTAGACAGAAGCTTTCTGAGAAAGTTCTTTGTGATGTGGTTTTTCATCTCACAGGGTTACACTTTTCTTTCCATGGAGCAGTTTGCTAACAATGTTTCTCGTGGAATCTGCATAGGTATATTTGGATATCGTTGAAGCCTATGGTGACAAAGGAATATCCTCAGACAAAAACTAGAAATAAGATTTCTGAGAAACTGCTTTGTGATTTGTGAATTCATCTCACAGTTACACGATACTTTTCATGGAGCAGTTTGGTAGCACTCTTTTTGGGGAATCTGGGAAGGGATGTTTTGGATTGAATTGAAGCCTATGGTGACAAAGGAAATATCCTCAGATAGAATCTAGAAAGAAGATTTCTGAGAAATTTCTCTTTGATGTGTCAATTCAACTCAGAGAGTGACACCGGTATTTTTATTGAGAGGTTTGCTAACACTTTTTTCGTGGAATCTGCAATGGGGTATTCCAGAGCGCATTGAGGAACATGGTGAAAAGGAAATATCCTCAGATAAAAACCATAAACAAGCTTTCTGAGAAACAGCTTTGTGATGTGTGATTTCATCTCACACACTCACACTGTTCTTTGCATTGAGAAGTTTGTTTACACTGTTTTCTTGGAGTCTGCATTCTGATATTTTGGAGCACATTGAAGCTTATGTAGACAAAAGAAATATTTTGTAAAATCTAGAAAAAAGCATTTTGAGAGACTGCTTTCTGATGTGTGAATTCATCTCGCAGAGTTACACTGTTCTTTTCACTGAGCAGTTTGCTAACACTGTTTTTTGGAATCTGCAATGGGATATTTCCGAGCGAATTGAAGCTTATGGTGACAAAGGAAATATGTTCATATAAAAACTAGAAAGAAGCTTTCTCAGAGACCACTTTGTGATTTGTAAATTCACCTCACAGAGTTACACGATTCCGTTCATGGATCAGTTTAGTAGCACTGTTTTTGGGGAATCTGAGGAAGGATATTTTGTATCACATTTAAGCTAATGGAGACAAAGGAAATATCCTCAGATAAAAACTAGAAAGAAACTTTCTGAGAAAGTTCTTTGTGATGTGTTTTTTCATCTCAAAATGTTACACCTTTCTTTTCATGGAGCAGTTTGCTAACACTGTTTTCGTGAAATCTGCATAGGTATATTTGGGAGAACATTGAGGCTTATAGTGAAAAGAGAAATATCCTCAGATAAAAACTAGAAAATATCTTCAGATAAACTGCTTTGTATGTGTCAATTCATCTCACAGAGTTACACTGTTCTTTTCATTGAGCAATTTGTTAACATTGTTTTCTTGGAGTCTGCATTGGAATATTTTGGAGCACATTGAAGCTTATGTTCACAAAGGAAATATTGTCAGACAAAAAGCAGAAAGAAAATTTCGGAGAAACTGCTTTGTGTTTTGTGAGCTCATCCCAAAGAGTTGCATGATTCTTCTCATGGGGCAATTTGCTAGCACTGTTTTTGGGGAATCTGAGAAGGAGTATTTTGGGTTGCATAGAAGCCTATGGTGACAAAGGGACTATCCTCAGATGTAAACTAAACCGAAGCCTTCTGAGAAAGTTCTTTGTGAAGGGTGAATTCATCTCATAGAGTTACACCTTTCTTTTCATGGAGTCATTTGCTAACACTGTTTTCGTGGAATCTGCAAAGGGATATTGGGGAGCGAATTTAGGCCTATGGTGAAAAAGGAAATATCCTTGGTAAAAAAATGCAAAGCAACTTTCTGAGAAAGTACTGCATGATGTGTGAATTCATTGCACAGAGTTACACTGTTCATTTCATTGAGCAGGTTGCTACCACAGTTTTCTAGGAAACTGCAATGTGATATTTCAGAGTGCATTAAAGCTTATGGTGAAAAAGGAAATATCCTCAGACAAAATCCAGAAAGAAGCTTTCTGAGAAACTGTTTTGTGATTTGTGACTTTGTCTCACAGAGTTACACGATGCTTTTCATGGAGCAGTTTGGTTGCACTGTTTTTGGGGAATCTGATAAGGGATATTTTGGATCACATTGAAACTTATGGAGACAAGGGAATATCCCCTGATGAAAACTAAAAACAAGCTTTCTGAGAAACCACTTTGTGATGTGTGAATTCATCTCACAGAGTTACAAGATTTTCTTCATGTATCAGTTTGGTAGCACTGTTTTTGAGGAATCTGAGGGAGGATATTTTTGATCGCATTGAAATCAATGGTGACAAAGGAAACATCCTTAGATAACAACTACAAAGAAGTTTTCTGAGAAAGTTCTTTGTTATGTGTGAATTTATCTCACAGAGTCTGGAATGCAACATTTTGGAGCACAATGATTCCTGTGGTAAAAAAGGAAATATCCTCAGATAAATACTAAAAGTAAGCTTTTTGAGAAACTTCTTTGTGATGCATGAATTCATCTCCCAGAGTTACACCTTTCTTTTCATGGAGCAGTTTGCTAACACTGTTTTCCTGGATCTGCAAAGGGATATTTGGGAGCACATGGAGGAATATGGTGAAAAAGGAAATATCCTCAGATAAAAACTAGAAAGCAGTTGTCTGAGAAACTGCTATGTGATGTGTGAATTCATCTCCAGATTTACACTATTCTTTTCATTGATCAGTTTGCTAACACTGTTTTCTTGAAATCATCAAAGGGATATTTCAGAGCGCATTGAAGCTTATGGTGACAATGGAGACATCCTCATATAAAAACTAGAAAGAAGTTTTCTGAGAATCTGCTGTGTGATTTGTAAATTTATCTCACAGAGTTACATGATTCTTTTCATGGATCAGTTTGGTAGCACGGTTTTTGGGGAACTTGAGAAGGGATATTTTACATCGCATTGAAGCCTAGAGTGAAAAAGTTAACATCATCAATAAAAATTAGACAGAAGCTTTCTGAGAAAGTTCTTTGTGATGTGGTTTTTCATCTCACAGGGTTACACTTTTCTTTCCATGGAGCAGTTTGCTAACAATGTTTCTCGTGGAATCTGCATAGGTATATTTGGATATCGTTGAAGCCTATGGTGACAAAGGAAATATCCTCAGATAAAAAATAGAAACACGCTTTCTGAGAACCCACTTTGTGATGTGTTAATTCATCTCACAGATTTACAGGATTCTTTTCTTTTGAGTAATCTGAGGAAGGATACTTTGGTTCGCATTGAAGTCAATGGTGACAAAGGAAATATCCTCATATAAAAACTAAAATGAAGCTTTCTGAGAAACTTCTTCATGATGCGTAAATTCATCTCAGAATGTTACACCTTCCCTTTCAAGGAGTCGTTTGCTAACAATGGATCTGCAAAGAAATATTTGGAGTGCATGGAGGAATATGGTGGCAAAAGAAATATCCTCAGATAAAAACTAGAAACAAGCATTCTGGGAAACTTCTTTGTGATGTGTGAATTCATCTCACAGTGTTACACTGTACTTTTCAATGAGCAGTTAGATAACCCTGTTTTCTTGCAATCTGAAATGGTATTTTTCTTAGCACATTGAATTTTATGGTGACAAAAGAAATATCCTCATATAAAAAGTAGGAAGAATCTTTCTGAGAAACCGCTTTATGGTGTCCTAATTTATCTCACTGAGTTTCACAATTCTCTTCAGGGATCAGTTTCGTAGGACTGTTTTTGGGGAATCTGATAAGGGATATTTTGGATCACATTGAAGAAATGGTGAAAAAGGAAATATCTCAGATAAAAACTAGAAAGGATCTTTCTGGGAAAGTTACTTGTGATGTGTGAATTCATCTCACTGTGTTACAACTTTCTTGTTTTGGAGCTGTTGCTTACACTGTTTTCGTGGAATCCGCAAAGGGATATTTGGCACATTATAGAGGCCTATTTTGAAAAAGGAAATATCCTCAGATAAGAACTAGAAAGCAGCTTTCTGAGAAACTGCTTTGTGATGTGTGAATTCATCTCACAGAGTTACACTGTTCTTTTCATTGAGCAGTTTGCTAACACAGTTTTCATGGAATCAGGTATAGGTTATGTCAGAGAGGATTGAAGCTTAGGGTGACAAATGAAATATCTTCAGACATAAGCAAAAAGAAGATTTCTGAGAAACTGCTTTCTGATTTGTGAATTCATCTCACAGATTTACATGATTCTTTTCATGGAGCACTGGGTAGCAACTTTTGTGGTATCTGATAAGGGATATTTTGAATTGCATTGAAGCCTTTGGTGACAAAGGAAATACCCTCAGATAAAAACTAGAAAGAACCTTCCTGTGAAACTGCTTTGTGATGTGTGAATTCATCTCAGTGATGTAGACAGTCCCTTCCATTGAGCTGTTTGATAACACTGTTTTAGTGGAATCTGCAAAGTGATATAAGGGAGCACATTGACGCCTATGGTGAAAAAGGAAATATCCTTGGAAAAAAATGCAAAGCAACTTTCTGAGAAAGTACTGCGTGATGTGTGAATTCATTGCACAGAGTTACACTGTTCATTTCATGGAGCAGGTCGCTACCACAGTTTTCTAGGAAACTGCAATGTGATATTTCAGAGTGCATTAAAGCTTATGGTGACAAAGGAAATATCCTCAGACAAAATCCAGAAAGAAGCTTTCTGAGAAACTGTTTTGTGATTTGTGACTTTGTCTCACAGAGTTACACGATGCTTTTCATCGAGCAGTTTGGTTGCACTGTTTTTGGGGAATCTGATAAGGGATATTTTGGATCACACTGAAGCTTATGGAGACAAGGGAATATCCCCTGATGAAAACTAAAAACAAGCTTTCTGAGAACCACTTTGTGATGTGTTAATTCATCTCACAGAGTTACAAGATTTTCTTCATGTATCAGTTTGGTAGCACTGTTTTTGAGGAATCTGAGGGAGGGTATTTTTGATCGCATTGAAATCAATGGTGACAAAGGAAACATCCTTAGATAACAACTAGAAAGAAGCTTTCTGAGAAAGTTCTTTGTGATGTGTGAATTTATCTCACAGAGTCTGGAATGCAACATTTTGGAGCACAATGATTCCTGTGGTGAAAAAGGAATATCCTCAGATAAATACTAAAAGTAAACTTTTTGAGAAACTTCTTTGTGATGCGTGAATTCATCTCCCAGAGTTACACCTTTCTTTTCATGGAGCAGTTTGCTAACAGTTTTCCTTGGATCTGCAGAGGGATATTTGGGAGCACATTGAGGAATATGGTGAAAAAGGAAATATCCTCAGATAAAAACTAGAAAGCAGTTGTCTGAGAAACTGCTATGTGATGTGTGAATTCATCTCCAGATTTACACTATTCTTTTCATTGATCAGTTTGCTAACACTGCTCTCTTGGAATCATCAGAGGGATATTTCAGAGCGCATTGAAGCTTATGGTGACAATGGAGACATCCTCATATAAAAACTAGAAAGAAGCTTTCTGAGAATCTGCTGTGTGATTTGTAAATTTATTTCACAGAGTTACATGATTCTTTTCATGGATCAGTTTGGTAGCACGGTTTTTGGGGAACTTGAGAAGGGATATTTTACATCACATTGAAGCCTAAAGTGAAAAAGTTAACATCACCAATAAAAATTAGACAGAAGCTTTCTGAGAAAGTTCTTTGTGATGTGTTTTTTCATCTCACAGGGTTACAGTTTTCTTTCCATGGAGCAGTTTGCTAACACTGTTTCTCGTGGAATCTGCATAGGTACATTTGGATATCATTGAAGCCTATGGTGACAAAGGAAATATCCTCAGATAAAAACTAGAAACATGCTTTCTGAGAACCCACTTTGTGATGTGTTAATTCATCTCACAGATTTACAGGATTCTTTTCTTTTGAGGAATCTGAGGAAGGATACTTTGGATCGTATTGAAGTCAATGGTGACAAAGGAATATCCTCAGATAAAAACTAAAATGAAGCTTTCTGAGAAACTTCTTCATGATGCGTAAATTCATCTCAGAATGTTACACCTTCCCTTTCAAGGAGTCGTTTGCTAACAATGGATCCACAAAGAAATATTTGGAGTGCATGGAGGAATATGGTGGCAAAGGAAATATCCTCAGATAAAAACTAGAAACAAGCATTCTGGGAAACTTCTTTGTGATGTGTGAATTCATCTGACAGAGTTACACTGTACTTTTCAATGAGCAGTTAGATAACCCTGTTTTCTTGCAATCTGAAATGGTATTTTTCTTAGCACATTGAATTTTATGGTGACAAAAGAAATATCCTCATATAAAAACTAGAAAGAAGCTTTCTGAGAAACTGCTTTGTGATGTGTGAATTTATCTCACAGAGTTACACTGTTCTTTTCATTGAGCAGTTTGCTAACACTGTTTTCGTGGAATCTGCAAAGGGATATTTGGGAGCACATTGAGGAATATGGTGAAAAGAGAAATATCCTCAGATTAAAACTAGAAAGGATCTTTCTGGGAAAGTTACTTGTGATGTGTGAATTCATCTCACTGTGTTACAACTTTCTTGTTTTGGAGCTGTTGCTTACACTGTTTTCGTGGAATCCGCAAGGGGATATTTGGCACATTATAGAGGCCTATTTTGAAAAAGGAAATATCCTCAGATAAGAACTAGAAAGCAGCTTTGTGAGAAACTGCTTTGTGATGTGTGAATTCATCTCACAGAGTTACACTGTTCTTTTCATTGAGCAGTTTGCTAACACAGTTTTCATGGAATCGGGTATAGGTTATGTCAGAGAGGATTGAAGCTTAGGGTGACAAATGAAATATCTTCAGACATAAGCAAAAAGAAGCTTTCTGAGAAACTGCTTTGTGATGTGTGAATTCATCTCTCAGAGTTACACTTTTCTTTTCATGGAGTAGCTTGCTAACACTGTTTTCACTGAAACTTCAAAGGCATATTTGGGAGTGCATTGATGCATATAGTGAAAAGGGAAATATCCTTAGATAAATACTAGAGAGAAGCTTTCTGAGAAACAGCTTTTGTGATGTGTGAATTCATCTCAGTGATGTACACAGTTCCTTCTGTTCAGCTGTTTCATAACACTGTTTTAGTGAAATCTGCAAAGCGATATAAGGGAGCACATTGACGCCTATGGTGAAAAAGGAAATATCTTCAGATAAAAACTATAGAGAAGCTTTTTGAGAAACTGCTTTGTGATTTGTTTTCATCTCACAGAATTACACTATTCTTTTCATTGTGCAGTTTGCTTACACTGTTTTCATGCAATCTGCAATGGGATATTTCGGAGGGCATTGAAGCTTATAGTGACAAAGGAAATATCATCAGACCAACACTAGAAAGAAGTTTTCTAGAAAACTGCTTTGAGAATTGTGAATTCATCTGAAAGACTTCCACGATTCTTTTTATGGAGGATTTTGGTAGCACTGTTTTTGAGGAATCTGAGAAGGGATATTTAGAATTGCATTGAAGCCTACGGTGACAAAGGAATTATCCTCAGATAAAAACTAGAAGGAAGCTTTATGAGACACTACTTTGTGAGTTATGAATTCACCTCACATGGTTACATCTTCTGTTCATGGCGCAGTTTACTAACACTGCTTTCACGGAATCTGCAATCGGATATTTGGGAGCGTATTGAGACCTATGGTGAGAAAGGAAGTATCCACAGATAAAAAAGTGAAAGAAGTTTTCTGAGAAAATGGTGTATGGTGTGTTAATTCATCTCATGGAGTTACACAATTCCTTTCATGGGTAGCACTGTTTTTCGGCAATCTGAGAAGGGATATTTTGGATTGCATTGAAGCCTATCTTGACAAAGGAAATATCCTCAGATGAAAACTAGAAAAAAGTTTTCTAAGAAAGTTCTTTGTGATGTGTGAATTCATCTCTCAGAGTTACACTTTTCTTTTCATGGAGTAGCTTGCTAACACTGTTTTCATTGAAACTTCAAAGACATATTTGGGAGTGCATTGATGCATATAGTGAAAAGGGAAATATCCTTAGATAAATACTAGAGAGAAGCTTTCTGAGAAACAGCTTTTGTGATGTGTGAATTCATCTCACAGAGTTACACTGTTCTTTTCATTGAGCAGTTTCCTAACACTGTTTTCATGGAATCTGCAAAGGGATAATTGGGAACACATTGAGGACTATAGATAAAAAATAAATATCCTTAGATAAAAGCTAGAAAGAAATTGTCTGAGAAACTGCTTTGTGATCGGTGAATTCATCTCACAGAGTTACACTGCACTTTCCATTGAGAAGTCTGATTACACAAGCTTCACAGAATCTGTAATAGGATACGTGGGAGTGCATTGAAGCCTATGTTAACAAACGAAATATCCTCAGAAAGAAACTGAAAAGAAGCTTTCTGAGAAATTGCTTTGTGATGTGTGAATTCATCTCACAGAGTTACACTGTTGTTTTCATTGAGCAGTTTCCTAACACTGTTTTCATGGAATCTGCAAAGGGATAATTGGGAACACATTGAGGACTATAGAGAAAAAGGAAGTATCCTTAGATAAAAGCTAGAAAGAAATTGTCTGAGAAACTGCTTTGTGATCGGTGAATTCATCTCATAGAGTTACACTGCACTTTTCATTGAGCAGTCTGATTACACTAGCTTCACGGAATCTGTAATAGGATACATGGGAGTACATTGAAGCCTATGTTAACAAAGGAAATATCCTCAGAAAGAAACTGAAAAGAAGCTTTCTGAGAAACTGCTCTGTGATGTGTGAATTCATCTCACAGAGTTACACTGTTGTTTTCACTGAGCAGTTTGCTAACACTGTTTTCTTGGAATCCACAATGAGATATTTTGGAGTGCATTGAAGCTTAGGGTGACAAAGGAAATATCCTCATATAAAAACTAGAAATAAGCGTTCTGAAAAACTACTTCGTGATTTGTGAATTCCTCTCACAGATTTACAAGATTCTATGCATGGAGCAATTTGGTAGCACTGTTTTTATGGAATCTGTAAAGGGATATTTGGGAAATCCTAGAGGCCTACGGTGAAAAGGAAATAACTTCAGATAAAAATTGGAGAGAAGCTTTTGGAGATATTGTTTTTGATGAGTTTATTCATCTCATAGAGTTTAAACTTTTTGTTGACTGAGCACGTAGGCATCACTGTTTTTGTGGTATCTGAGAGGATTTATTTGGGAGCATATTGAAGTCTATGATGTAAAAGGAAATACCATCAGTTTTAAACTAGAAATAAGCTTTCTGAGAGACTGCTTTGTAATAGGTGAATTCATTGAACAGAATTACACCTTTCTTTTCATTGAGCAGTTTGGTAGCACTGTTTTTGCAGACTCTGCAGAGGGATATTTGGGAGCACATTGAGGCCTAAGGTGAAAAAGGAAAATTCTTCAGATAAAAACTGTAAAGAAACTTTCTGAGAAACTACTTTATGATGTGTGTATTCATCTCATAGAGCTAAACGTTTCTGTTGAGGGATCACTTTGGCTTCACTGTTTTTGTGGTGTCTGAGGAGGGGTATTTTCGAGCTCATTGAAGCCTATTTTGGAAAAGGAAATATCCTCAGATAAAAATTAGAAAGAAGCTTTCTGAGAATCTGCTTTCTAATTTGTGAATTCATCTCACAGAGTTACAATTTCCTTTCATGGGACAGTTTGTTAACACTGTTTTGTAGAATCTGAGAAAGGATATTTTGGATCACATTCAAGCCTATGCTGACAAAGGAAATATCAGATAAAAACGTGAAACAAGTTTCATGAGAAACAACTTTGTGATGGGTGAATTTACCTTACAGAGTTAAACCTTTCTTTTCAATGCACAGTTTGATAGCACTGTTTTTGTGGAATTGGCAGAGGGATATTTGGGAGTGCATAGAGGCCTAAGGTGAAAAAAGAAAATTATTCAGGTAAAAACTGCAGATAAACATTCTGAGAAACTCTTTTGTGAGGTTTGCATTCATCTCATACAGGTAAACGTTTCTGTTGAGGGACCACTTTGGTATCACTGTTTGTGTGGTGTCTGAGAAGGGATATTTGGGAGTGCATTGAAGTCTATGGTGGAAAAGGAAATATCCTGATATAAAAACTAGAAAGAAGCTTTCTGAGAAACTCCTTTGTAATGTGTTATTTCATCTAACAGAGTTACACATTGGGATTTTGTTAGCAATGTCTTTGGGGAATCTGAGACGGGATAATTTGGATTGCATTGAAGCCTATGATGACAAAGGAAATATCCTCAGATAAAAACTAGAAAGAATGATTCTGAGAAAGTTCTTGTGATGTGTCAATTCATCTCACAGAGTCACACCTTTATTTTCATGGAGCAGTTTGCCAAAACTGTTTTCGTGCAATCTGCCAAGGGGTTTTTGGGAGTGCATTGAGGCCTATGGAGAAAAAGGAGATATCCTCAGAAAAAAAAACAGAAAGAAGTTTTCTGAGAAAGTGCTTCATGATGTGTGAATTCTTCTCTCAGAGTAACAACATTCTTTCCATTGAGCAGTTTGGTAACAATGTTTTCATGGAATCTTCAATAGGATATTTTGGAGCACATATAAGCCTATGGTGACATAGGAAATATCCTCAGATAAAAACCAAAAAGAAGGTTTCTGAGAAACTGTTTTGGGATGTGTGAATTCATCTCACAGAGTTGCACTGTTCTTTTCATTGATCAGTTTGCTACCACTGTTTTCTTGGAACCTGCAATGGGATATTTTGAAGAGCATTGATGCTTAGGGTGACAAAGAAAATATCCTCAAACAAAAACTAGAAAGAAGCTTTCTGAGAAACTGCTAGTGATTTGTGATTTCATCTCACAGTTACATGATTCTTTTCATGGAACAGTTTGGTAGTCCTGTTTTCATCGAATCTGCAAAATATATTTGGGAGCTCCCAGAAGCCTATGGTGAAAAAGGAAATAACTTCAGATAAAAACTAGACAAAGGCTTTTTGAGAAATGGTTTCATTATGTGTATTTATCTCATAGAGTTTAACCTCTTTGTTGATTGAGCAGTTCGGCACTACTCTTTTTGCTCTATGAGAGAGGAGATACTTAGGAACACATTGAAGTCTATGGTGAGAAAGGAAATATACTCAAATTTGAACTAGAAATGAAGCTTTCTGAGAAACTTCTTTGTGATAGGTAAACTCATCTCAGAGAATTCCACCTTTCTTTTCATGTAGCAGTTAGTTAGCACTGTTTTTGTGGAATCTGCGAAGGGATATTTGGGAATGCATAGAGGCCTAAAGTGAAAAAAGAAAATTCTTCAGGTAAAAACTGGAGAGAAGTTTTCTGAGAAACTCCATGGATGTGTGCATTCATCTCATGGAGCTAAACATTTCCATTGAGGGAGCACTTCAGTATCACTGTTTTTGTGGTGTTTCAGAAGGGATATTTGGAAGCACATTGAAGTCTATGGTGGAAAAGGAAATATCCTCAGATAAAAACTAGAAAGAAGCTTCCTGAGAAATTGCTTTGTGATGAGTGAATTTATCTCACAGAGTTACATCAGTTCTTTCATGGAGCAGTTTGTTAGCACTGTTTTTGTGGATTCCACAGAGGGATAATTGGGAGTGCATAGAGGCCGAAGGTGAAAAAAGAAATTTCTTCAGGTAACAACAGGAGAGAAACTTTTGGAGAAACTCCTTCCTGATGTGTGCGTTCATCTCATAGAGTTAAACGGTTCTGTTGAGGGAGCACTTGGCATCACTGTTTTTGTGGTGTCTGAGAAGGGATATTTGGGAGCACATTGAGCCTATGTTGGAAAAGGAAATATCCTCATATAAAAACTAGAATGAAGCTTTCTTCAAAAGCACTTTGTGATGTGTTAATTCATGTCACAGAGTTACATGATTATTTTCATGGATCAGTTTAGTAGCACTGTTTTTGGGGAATCTAAGAAGAGATATTATGGATCACTTTGAAGTCTATAGTGACAAAGCAATCATCTCATATAAAAACTAGAATGAAGCTTTCTGAGAAAGTTCTTTGTGATGTGTGAATTCATCTCACAGAATTATACCTTTCTCTTCATAGAGCAGTTTGCTATCACTGTTTTCATGGAATCCACAAAGAGATATCTCAGATTGAAACCTATGGTGGAAAAGGAAATATCCTCACACAAAAACTAGAAAGAAGCTATCTGAGAAAACGGTTTGTCATGAGTTGATTCATCTCACAGAGTTACAGGATTTTTTTCATGGAGCAGTTTGATATTACTGTTTTTCGGGAATGTGAGAAGGGATATTTTTAATCACATTGAAGCCTAAGGTGACAAAGGAAATATCCCCAAATAAAAACTAGAAAGGAGCCTATGAGAAACTTTGGATGTGTGAATTCATCTCACAGAGTTACATATTTCTTTTCATGGATCATTTTGTTAGCACTGCTTTTGTGGAATCTGAGAAGGGATATTTTGGATTGCATTGAAGCCTATGGTGACAAGGAAATATCCCCAAATAAAAACTAGAAAGGAGCCTTTGAGAAACTTGTTTGTGATGTGTGAATAAACTCACAGAGTTACACCTTTCTCTTCATGAAGCAGTTTGCTAACACTGTTTTAGTGGAATCTGCAAAAGGATGTTTGCTAACACATTGAGGCCTATGTTGAAAAACAAATATCCTCAGATAAATGCCAGAAAGAAGCTTTCTGAGAAACTGCATTGTGATGGGTTAATTCAACTCACAGTGTTATGCCGTTCTTTTCATTGAGCAGTCTGCTAACAGTCTTTTCGTGTAACCTGCGTTAGGATGTATTGGAGCACATTGAAGCCTAGGGTGACAAAGTAAATATCCTCAGAGAAAAACCAAAAAAGGAGCCTTCTGAGAAACTGCTTTATGATGTGTGAATACATCTCACAGAGTTACAGTGTTCTTTTTATTGAGCAGTCTGCTAACACTGTTTTCTTGGAATCCACAAGGGATATTTTGGAGCGTGTTGAAGCTTACTGTGACAAAGGAAATATCCTCAGAGATAAACTAGAAAGAAGGTTTCTGAGAAACTGCTTTGGGATGTGTGAATTCATCCCACAGAATTACACTGTTCTTTTCATTGAACAGTTTGCTAACATTGTTTTTGTGGAATCTGCATTAGGATATTTGGGAGTGTATGGTGACAAAGGAAATATCGTCAGATAATAAAAGAAAAGAAACTTTCTGAAAAACTGCTTTGGATGCTTGAATTCATCTCACAGAGTTACACCGTTCTTCTCATACAGCAGTTGGTTAACACTGTTTTCGTGGAAAGTGCAAAAGGATGTTTAGGAGGGCATTGAATCCTATGTTGACAAAGGAAATATCCTCAGATAAAAACCAGAAAGAAGCTTTCTGAGAAACTGCATTGTGATGGGTTAATTCAACTCACAGTGTTATGCCATTCTTTTCATTGAGCAGTCTGCTAACAGTCTTTTCGTGTAACCTGCGCTAGGATGTATTGGAGCACATTGAAGCCTAGGGTGACAAAGTAAATATCCTCAGAGAAAAACCAAAAAAGGAGCCTTCTGAGAAACTGCTTTGTGATGTGTGAATACATCTCACAGAGTTACAGTGTTGTTTTTATTGAGCAGTCTGCTAACACTGTTTTCTTGGAATCCACAAAGGGATATTTTGGGGCGTGTTGAAGCTTACTGTGACAAAGGAAATATCCTCAGAGATAAACTAGAAAGAAGGTTTCTGAGAAACTGCTTTCTGATGTGTGAATTCATCCCACAGAATTACACTGTTCTTTTCATTGAGCAGTTTGCTAACATTGTTTTTGTGGAATCTGCATTAGGATATTTGGGAGTGTATGGTGACAAAGGAAATATCATCAGATAATAAACGAAAAGAAACTTTCTGAAAAACTGCTTTGGATGTTTGAATTCATCTCACAGAGTTACACTGTTCTTCTCATACAGCAGTTTGCTAACACTGTTTTCGTGGAAAGTGCAAAAGGATGTTTAGGAGGGCATTGAATCCTATGTTGACAAAGGAAATATCCTCAGATAAAAAGCAAAAAGAAGCCTTCTGAGAAACTACTTTGTGATGTGTGAATACATCTCACAGAGTTACAGTGTTCTCTTCACAAGCAGTCTGCTAACACTGTTTTCTTGGAATGCGTAAAGTGATATTTCACAGCGCATTGATCCTTATGTTGAAAAAGGAAATATCCTCAGAGAAAAACTATAAAGAATGTTTCTGAGAATCTGATATCTGATATGTGAATTCATCTCACAGAGTTACACTTTCCTATCATAGAACAGTTTTTTAACACTATTTTTGGGGAATCTGAGACAGGATATTTTTATCGCATTGAAGCCTATGCTGACAAAGGAAATATCCTCAGATAAAAACTAGAAAGAAGCGTTCTGAGAAACTTCTTTGTGGTGCGTGAATTCAAATCATGTAATTACACCTTTCTCTTCATGAAGCCGTTTGCTAACACTGTTTTCATGGAATCTGCAAAGGGATATTTGGGAGCACATTGAGGCCTATGGTGAAAAAGGAAATATCCTCAGACAAAAACTAAAAAGAATGCATCTGAGAAACTGCATTATGATGTATGAATGCATCTCACAGAGTTACACTGTTCTTCTCATTGAGCAGTTTGCTAACACTGTTTTCTTGGAAACTTCAATGGGATATTTCTTTGTGCAATGAAGTTTATGGTGACAAAGGAAATATCCTCAGATAAAAACTGGAAAGAAACTTTCTGAGAAACTGCTTTGTGATGGGTTAATTCATCTTACAGAGTTATAGCATTCTTTTCATTAAGCAGTCTGCTAACACTGTTTTCTTGGAATCTCTATTAGGATATTTGGGAGTACACTGAAGTCTATAGTGACAAAGGAAATATCATCAGATAAAAACTGAAAAGAAGCTTCTTGAGGAACTGCTTTGGATGTGTCAATTTATTTCACAGAGTTACACTATTCCTTTCATGCATTACTTTGTTAGACTGTTTTGGGGAATCTGAGAAGGGATATTTTGGATCGCATTGAAGAGTTTGGTGACAAAGGAAATATACTCAGATAAAAACTAGAAAGAAGCTTTGTGAGGAACTTCATTGTGATGTGTGAATTCATCTCATGGAGTTACACCTTTCTCTTCCTGAAGCAATTTGCTAACACTGTTTTCATGGAAGCTGCAAAGTGATATTTGAGACTCCTTTGAGGCCTATGGTGAAAAAGGAATATCCTCAGATAAAAACTGGAAAGAAGCTTTTGGGGAAACTGCATTGTGATGTGTGAGTGCATCTCACAGAGATACACTGTTCTGTTCATGGATCAGTATGCTAACACTGTTTTACTGGAATCTGCAATGGGATATTTCTTAGTGCAATGAAGCTTATGGTGACAAAGGAAATATCCTCAGATAAAAACTAGAGAGAGTCTTCCTGAGAAACTGCTTTGTGATAGGTTCATTCATCTCACAGAGTTACACCATTCTTTTCACTCAGCAGTCTGCTAACACTGTTTTCATGGAATCTGTGTTAGGATATTTGGGAGTGCATTGAAGCCTGTGGGGACAAAGGAAATATCCTCAGGCAAAAAACAAAAACAAGCTTTCTGAGAAATTTCTTTGGATGTGTGAATTCGTCTCACAGAGTTACATGATTCTTTTCATGGATCACTTTTCTTGCACTCTTTTTGGGTAATATGAGAAGGAATATTTTGGAAGGCATTGAAACTTATGGTGACAAGGAAATATCCTCAGATGAAAACTGGAAAGAAGCTTTCTGAGAAAGTTCTTTTTGATGTGTGAATTCATCTCACAGAGTTACACTTTTGTTTTCATGGAGCAGTTTGCAAACACTATTTTCGTGGAATCTGCAAAGGGATATTTGGGAACGCTTTGAGGCCTATAGTGAAAAATGAAATATCCACAGATAAAAACTAGAAAGAAGCTTTCTGAGAAACCTGTTTGCGATGTGTGACTTCATCTCACAGAGTTACACCATTGTTTTCATTCAGCACTTTGCTAACACTGTTTTTGTGGAAAACGCAATAGTATGTTTAGAGCTCATTGGACCCTATGGTTACAAAGGAGATATCCTCAGATAAAAACCAGAGCGAAGCTTCCTGAGAAACTGCTTTGTGATGTGGGAATATATCTCACAGAGTTACAGTGTTCTTTTCATTGAACAGTCTGCTAACACGGTTTTCTTGAAATCTGTAAAGAGATATTTCACAGCGCATTGAAGCTTATGGTGACAATGGAAATATTCTCAGAGAAAAAACAGAAAGAAAGCTTCTGAGTATTTGCTTTCTGACATGTGAATTCATCTCACAGAGTTACACCAGTCTTTCATGGAGGAGTTTGCAAGCACTGTTGTGGAATCAGAGAAGTGATATTTTGGATAGCATAGAATCATATAGTGAGAAATGAAATATACTCTGATAAAAACTGAACAGAAACCTTCTCAGAAATTTCTTTGTGGTGTGTGAATTCATCTCACAGAGTTACATCACTGCTTTCATTGAGAAGTTTGCTAACACTGTTTTCACAGAATCTGCAATGTGATATACGGGAGTGCATTGTAGCCTATGTTTAGAAAGGAAATATCCTAGGATAAAAGAAGAAAGAAGCTTTCTGAGAAACTGCTTTGTGATGTGTATATTCGTCTCACAATGCTACAAAATTCTTTCATGGAGCCGTTTGTTAGCACCGTTTTCATGGAATCTGAGAAGGGATAATTTTGATGGCTATGAAGCATATGGTGACTAAGGAAATATCCTCAGATAAAAACTGAAGAGAAGCTTTCTGAGAGACTGATTTGTGATTTCTGAATTCATCTGAGATTTACATCAATCTTTCTTGGAGTCATTGGCTAGCACTGTTTTTGTGGAATCTGAGAAGGGATATTTTTGATCGCTTTGAAGCCTATGGTAACAAAGGAAATATCCACAGATAAAAACCAAAGAGAAGCTTTCTGGGAAACTGCATTGTGACATGTGAATTCATCTCACAGAATATCACCACTCTTATGTGGAGCCTTTGGCTAACACTGTTTTTGTGGAATCCGAGAAGTGATATTTTTGATCGCTCTGAAGCCTATGGTGACAAAGGAAATAACCCCAGATAAAAAGTATAAAGAATCTTTCTGAGAAACTGCTTTGTGATGTGTGAATTCATCTCACAGAGTTACACCACTATTTCATGGAGGAATTTGCTAGCACTGTTTATGTCGAATCACAGAAGTGACATTTTGGATAGCATAGAAACCTAGGGTGAGAAATGAAATATCCTCAAGTAAAAACTGCACAGAAGCCTTCTCAGAAACTGCTTTGTGGTGTGTGAATTCATCTCATAGAGTGACATCATTGCTTCCATTGAGAAGTTTGCTAACACTTTTTTCTCAAAATCTGCAATGAGATATATGGGAGCACATTGAAGCCCATGTTTATAAAGGAAACACCTTCAGATAAAAAGAAGAAAGATGTTTTCTGAGAAACTGCTTTGTTATATGAGAATTCATCACACAGAGTTACATTAGCCTTCCAAAGAGCAGTTTGCTCGTATTGTATTTGTGGAATCTGAGAAGGGATATTTTGGATCACTTTGAAGCCTAGGGTAACAAAGGAAATATCCTCAGATAAAACTAGAAAAAGCTTTTTGAGAAACTGCTTTGTGATGAGTGTATGCATCTCACAGAGATACACTTTTCATTACTTTGAGCAGTGTGCTAACACTGTTTTCCTGGAATCTGCCATGAGATATTCAGAGGGCATTGAGTCCTACTGTGTAAAATTAAATATCCTTAGATAAAAACTGGATAGTGGCATTCTGAGAAACTGCTTTGTGATGCATGAATTCATCTCATAGAGCTACACCACACTTTTCATTGAGAGGTTTCCTAACAATATTATTGCGGAACCTAGAATGAGATATACGGGAGCGCATTGAGGCCTGTGTTTAAAAAGATTTCTGAGAAACTTCTTTGTGAATTGTTATTTCCTCTCACAAAGGTACACAATCATTTTCATGTATGGGTTTGCAGCAGTGTTTTGGGGGTATCTAAGAAGGAATATTTTAGATCTCATTCAAGCCTATGGTGACAAAGGAACTATCTTCAGATAAAAATTATAAATGATCTTTCTGAGAAAGTTCTTTGTGATGTGTGAATTAACCTCACTGAGTTAAACTTTTC